>NW_024096771.1:615000-822500 GCF_016545835.1 Crotalus tigris
AAACCAATAGAAGAATAAGTGCACGCATTGAAGACCATAAAAACTCAGTCAAAAAAGAGGAACCAACTTCTTCCCTGGTCCAACACCTTAAAATCACAGGACATGAAATTGACTTTAAAAAGACCAGAACTATCACCAAAACTGAACACTTTAATAACAGAATAATCAGAGAAGCCATCGAGATAGAAAAATGCCCACACAGCATGAACAAACAAGATGATACCTCCCGCCTACCAGCCATTTGGAAACCCGCCCTTATTGACAAACAAGTCCCTAACACAAAGAATGACACCAGACCCACACTCACAAAAGCCACACAGGATGTCACCACCACACGTCCACGCAAAAAGCAAACCCAAACCCACACCGATGATGAGGCACGACCACAAACCAGAGGCCAGACCAAAGCTGCATCATTAGCCACTTTAAACCCCTCCAATCCATACATGAAGCAAACTGACACCCACCATGAAGATGAGGCACGACCACGAACGCGAAGCCAAACAATAACAATGCAGCTCACCATCTCACATCCCCGTGCAACTCAGACTAATCTGAGCACAACAAAGCCCCCACTCAAAGAGAACACTCCCCCAACCAATCAGAGCACAGCCAAGCTCCCATCCAATCAGAGCACAGCCAAGCTCCTAACCAATCAGAATACACCTCCATCCAATCAGAACACAGCCAAGCTCTCATCCAATCAGTTCATACCCCCACTGGCAGTTACAAGGAAGAAACAGCTATGATCACACATTGCTCCTAGAAGCACGAAGCTGAAAACACCAGCCTGAAGATGACGAATGAGACTTCGTCGAAACGTCGCCAAGACACTTCCAATTTGACGTGGGAGAAAACCCGAATAACCAAAGACCCACAACCACACACACACACACACACACACACACACATCTATAATAAAGGTAAAAAAGGATATATGCAGTGTTATCTTCATTTTAGATATCAAAAGGGTTTTGCGGCTCCCGGTGTTTTGTTTTCGGTGGGAAACGGGTCCAAGTGACTCTTTGAGTGTTTTGGGTTGCCTACCCCTGGTATAGTATTTTCTCAGAGAGCCCTCATTCATCTGATTCTTAGGCTTTATCTTAGCTATGTTTCTGTTTGCATTATTCATTATTTCTGTTGCTATAATGTAAATGGAGTTTTAATTGTCAGCAATAGAATATCCCAATAATAAACATGTTGCATTATATTTTTATTCTTATACTTAGGTTTGCTTCAATTCAAGTCATTCTTAAAGAAGACAACTGACTGACTTCACCAATCTATCCATACAATTTATTAGTGGGACATTTCCCAAATTTCCTCTTGCTTCATAGCAACAATTATTGCTAACACTCTTCTATTCTGCATAAATATGTGTGTGCAGATTAGATAGACAGATGGATGATATAGATATAGAGATGGGGATACAGATATACAGATACAAGTAATCCCTCAGATACGAGTGTTTATTTAGCAAGTTTTCACAAAAACGAGCTTATTCAGAAAGGGTAGATACATTAGAAATTCAAAATTGTGACAAAAACAGGCCTCTGTAGCCATGTAACTTGGATTCAGTCTGGGCTGCTGCGGTGACCATTTTAGCTCTGATTTTCTGGACTGGTTCAGGCCTACAAGAAGCCGGAAGGGTTTTTTGTTTTTTGGGGGTGTTTTTTTTATTTTATTATAAATTTTTACAATTTTACAATAAAAACCCCTTCCCCAATCCCTCCCAACCCTCCCCAAAACCCTCCCCCCTTCTTCCCAGAGCTGAATACAGGGTTAATTAAAACTTAAAAAGAAAAACTTTTAAACTCAAATAAACCTCAAACAAATATAATTACATTCAATAAACGAATTATTAAGTACTTTAACTCCATTATGTAAAACAGAAAGAGAAAAAGAAGAAAGAAAAGAAAAAAGAAAAAGAAAAAAAAGAAAAAGAAAAAAACCCTTCTTCCAACACTATCCTATTAACAACCATACAACTATAATTAAATTTAACATTAAAATAATTTCTTTGTCATTACAATCCTACCAATTTATCATTATAATTTATTTTATCTATAATTCACAACTTCTGTTTCTTTCACAATTAATAAACCAATCATCTCCCTAACTTAATAACATTACAAAATATCATATTTCATATAAAGTAAATTAATTGGAATCTAGTCCGCCATTAAAATATTATAAACTTTAAGTATAAATTTAAGTATAAATTATTCAGAAAGCTAAACAATATTTTCTAATATCATACTTATATTATATAAAGTTTATCCATCTTTCTTTGTCATCACAATCAACACACATATAAGCATTACTTATACCATTGAAATTCCCTTATACATATTTAAAACAAAATATTCCTTTAAATGCTCCTTAAGTTTCTAAGCATACACTTCTTATCTAAAGTTTTCATTCAGTCTCCATAATCTTCTCTCCTCTTTTCCAATAATCAGTTCCATCTGCAATGAGCTATAATCTGTCAATAACCTTGGAACAATCTTTACATTCTTTACCCATCTCTCTTATCCAATAACCTTGAGAAAGCTGCTTGAAGATCTGCCATTGAAGATTGCACCAAAGAACTCTTAGGTCTTGCTTCTCCCACAGACTCAGAAACAAATTCTTGTAATACTTCTTTAACCTCCTTTTTCTGTTGTTCCTTTTCCTTGCGTTTGTATACTGCCCGAGTCATTCTCTGCTCCTTCATCTCGACTTGTTGAGACCCCTCAGTCTGTAGTTTTCCAACTTTCATCAATACAGCTTCTTCAGACTGTTGTTCTACCTTCTTCTCTTCCGAAACTTTAAACATTATAGGTGGTGATGAGTGTGCTCCCAGGACCGAAGTATAAAACTCCTTTGCTTTAAAAACAGTATTAAGTCTATGACGTATCCCCGCATAGCTCACCACTATTCCAATCGGAATATCCCATCTAAACGGCATCTGCCTCTTTTTAAGTTCATCTGCTAAAAAAGCAAACTCCTTTCTTCTTCTTAAGATTTTATATGGGATCTCCTTTAAAATTATAACATCTTGTGCAGTAATCTGAAACCTCTTATTGTAAAAAGCTTGTATAATTTCATTGCGCAGGGATCTTTTCCCAAAGTAAATTACCACATCCCTTGGCAAATTTCTTTGCTTTGCAACCCAAGAGTTGACTCTAAATATTTTTTCAATTTCTCTGATATTTCCTCTTTTTTTCTATCCAAAATTACAGCAAAGTCATTTGCAACCATCTCTCTCAGATCTCCTTGCAAATTTTCTCTCAAGCCTCTGATTCTTAAAGCGAATTCCATCTCTCTATATTGAAACATAAGAATCTCATCTTGTGAATTTTCCATCTTTTTTCCATGCCTTCAAATTTTTCCTCCAACACCTCCACTTTATCTGCAACTTCTTCAACACGAAAATCCAACTTTTCAACAACAGAAGCAAGTCCTTTTAAAGCCAAAACTATATCTTGCCTCAAGATCCTGTTATTCTCCACTAAGATCTCTTTCACTTCTCCCCTAATTTGAGATATAACATTTCCCATTACAATTTGCAAATCTTTTACCGTTAATGACTGTGCAAGAGGAGAAGGTAATAATGTTGATTTAGGTTGTTGCACTGGTAATATCACCGAAGAAGAAACCACCTTAGGAACTGTGGAAATTACTTGGCGCTTTGAAGCCATCTTAAAAGAAAAAAATTTGTTTCTTCTTTCCTCCTTCTTAAAAAATACAAAAGAAAAAAAAGAAAAAAAGAATTAAACAAAAGAGAGGGAGATTAACTCCAAAAACCCAAATCCTCCTTCAAAAAAATCATTGTAATAAGAAAAAAAAGAAAAATAAAAAAAGAAAAGAAAAAAGAAATAATTAAATAGACAAAATCCATTCCGTCTCCTTAAAAAAAACAAAAAACTTCAAATCGCCATTTTACTTTCCCTCTCAACAAAGGAAAAAAGAGAAAATGAAAGTAACTCTTTAAACTTAAAATCCAAATTTAAAATCAAAAAATAAAATCCTCTAATCAGCTCTGTCCGCTTTTTAAATAACTCACCAGTTCTCTTTAAGCGCGGAGGTGGGAGCGGCGTCTTGCTTTGTCCCGAACAACAAGGGACAAAGGCACCTGAGAAGCAGAGACACCCTGAACTCTGTGGGAGCACTCCTTTCACCCCAAAAGAAAACTCCTTTGGGGATTTCAGAGGCTCTACCACTATTCAGGGTGAAACTCCCCTCCCTCCCTTTGCCCGGGAAGGAGGTTTTAAACCGCGGAACAGCTGATGCCTGCTGTTCTCAGTGGTTTTAACGCTGTCTCAGGAGGACGGCTACAAAGTAGCCGCCATCGCCAGCGCTACACCACCGGAAGTCTTTTGGGGGTGTTTTTTGTGCCTGGTCACATGGCCAAACAAAATCCAGTGATTTTTGCAGGGGGCACCAACCATTTGTTTTTTTTTTTCCTGGAGCTGCGTGGAAAATCTGCTGCTTGCTGGGCTTAAGGACTAGAGAGCTAGAATTACTTCTGTAAATATTTTAAAATATTCTTTTTTGTTACTCTATAGCAGGGCTTTTCAACCAGTGGTGGTACGCGTACTACTGGTGGTACGCAACCACCTGGCTGGTGGTACGCGGCATTGCCTTCCTCCCCCCCTGCGGCTCACCTTCCTCCCCCCGCTCCACTCCTTCCCAGTTCACTTGTGGAAAACATACTGCTTGGTGGTGGCCTGCAAGAACCCTACTGAGGGTGCATGAAGAGTACAGGCGCAGAGCAAAGCCCCGCCCTCCCCAGGGACTCATTGTGCAGCAACCAGATTGACTTCTTCTCGTGCAGAATCCATGTCGCTCTTTTTCCCCTCTTCTTACTTCAGAAGCAAGTGCGAGCCTGAAAGGGACAGAGCTATCCACTCCATCGCCAGGTAGGTGTTTAAGACCGCTCGCGTCGCAGCCCTGAGTGCCAACCTCACAACCACCCCTCCTTCTTTTCCCCCTTCTCTCTCTCTCTCTCTCTCTCTCTCTCTCTCTCTCTCAGCTTCACTCTCTTCCATTTTCATTTTCTTGACCCCCTCCCATGAGTTTGCAATACCCCTCATGGCTCTCATGTTGCCTCCCAGGGCTTGAGACTTTTCCCCCCTCTCCTGTTCCCGAGGTGCCCGGCTTTATGGAGGGGAAAGCAAAGCGGCCAGCTGGCATGCGCCCTCCTGGAGGACTCATTCCACAGCAGCAAGTGGGAATCGAGGCCCATGTTTGTTTTGCTGATGCGTGCAAGGCGAAGCCATCAGAACATGGGTGTGGAGGGAAAAATTCATCCGCCTCACTCCCTCCCCCCATTGTTTCACAGCATGTAACCCTTCGTCATCTCCGCGACAGCCAGCTGGCCTGCCTGCCAGTTTCCCCTTTCAGGCCAGAAGCGCACAGCATTGCCTGTATCATGGGCTTAAAGGTTTTTTAACTCGCTGCTTTTAGAGGTAGTGTAAAGGCAAACTCCAGGAGGTGCACATGGGGTGAGTGTCTTGGTTGTCTTCCTCCCCCTTGTTTCACTTTTTTTCCCACCCTTTCCTCAATGGCCTTGAATGCATGCTGAGGAGTAGGAGCAGCCTCTGGCCCTTTTTCTTTCTGTTGCCGCCAACGCCAGCTCATTTCTTGGTTTCTGCTTGCTTTCCGTAAGCAAGTTAACTGGGCAGGAGAGCGGGATCAGCATGTGCAACTACAGCTGAGGTGCGCTCAGAAACACCAATCACATACTCCTTCCCAGCTCCCTCGCGGAAAGCGAGCGAGCAAGATTGCCGAGAGCAGAGTAAAAAGGGTTTGTGTGAAGTGTCTGAGAAGGTGAAATGCCGCCGTGTCTCCTGCCTGCTTTGCATGGGGCGAGCCTGGCGAGATGCAGGGCTGTGATTGCCTGAAAGTCTCTGGAAGGGTTTGGCTGGGGGGGGGGCGGAGGAGGCAGGAGAGGACCGGGGCTCTGGCAGGTCTTGGGCTGGTGTTGCGCTTTGTGGTGCATGGGGGGAATAGGCTCTGATAAAAGTGTCATTTGGGCGTGTGCTCAGAAACGCAAGAAAACAACCAAGTTCAGAGAACACCAAGGACCCCACATGTCAATCCTGAGCTATAAATACTCTCCTTTATCAGTTGAATCAAAAGTTATTCTTTTCAATATTTCTCAACTTTATTGCACCCTTCTGGGTTGCATTATCATTATCATCATCTTAACTTTATTGCAGTCATTAAACAGAACAAAAGAATTGGCATTCAAATACTCAGAATATCCAAAACTAAAGTGAGAAATTCAGGATGGTTAAAAAAGTACTTTCAATCAAACATTTTGACTAAAAAACAATATCAAATCAGAATATGTTAAAAGGGCTTATTCATACTACAGATATACAACAAGATGAAATTTAAATATGCAATCTGTATAATATGAACTATGGTGGGTTGTAGTTCTTACACGAAGGCTGAGATTTCTCAGAGAGAGAGAGAGAGAAAGGAATATTGCTTCATTTCCCAATGTGTCAGACTTTATTGAAGTAAATTCTGTTGTTGACACTGAGGGCATTGAAACAGCCATCAAAAAGCATTTGGAAATAGCCTTACTGTTATTTGGTTCCACATACTGTATGACAAGGCATTTTCTTCCTCAACATGTATAAAAACTAAGGAAAGGAATTGCCTTCAGCTGGAATCTGACTTAATTCTGTCAGTAAGCATTCTCCAGCCACGACTGCAAAGATTAATGATAGAGAAGCAGGCACAAGTTTCCCATTAAAAGTGTGGTAAATAGGTACATTTTTTCCTGTTTTTTTTTTCAATAAAGTTTTTGACACCTTGCTAAGCTGGTACTCGAATATTGTCATGTCCTAAAGGTGGCACACTCCTCTGCTTCTGCTCACAGACAGGGAGGGCTGTGATTTTCTCCAGGCTGGGGCCTGGGGGGCATAGCGCTGGACAATGGGATGGAGGAAGGAAAGGAGGGCACCCACCCCAGTACCACCCCCCTCCACCAGAGACCCATGGATTCCCCCCCACCACCAACACAGGCACCCTGCAACCTGAGGGAGGGAGGGATGGACAATGGAAGGGAGGAAGGGAAGGAGGAAGGGACAAAGAAGGAGGGAAGAAAGGAAGGAAGGAAGGAAGGAAGGAAGGAAGGAAGGAAGGAAGGAAGGAAGGAAGGAAGGAAGGAAGGGACAATGGGCGAGAGGGAGGGAAGGAGGGACCCACCCCAGGCCCACCCACCCCTTCCACCAGAGATCAATGGGCTGGATGGTGGAGGCAGCTGCCAGTGCGAGTCCAGGTAAGCCTGCAAAGTGATTTCGCCCCCCCCCCCACAGCCGATCTGGGCAGCAGAGGTCTTTTCCAAGTCTCTGGAGCTCGGATCCATGGTCCCGGGGTGATTTTGCAGCACTGCAGTGGCCCGAACCAGGCTTTGGATGCCTGGAAAAGGCCTCTGTCGCCTAGATCTATGCTTGCAGAGTGATTTTGCGCCCCCCCACGGAGGCCTTTTCCAAGCCTCCGGAGCCTGCATCAGGCTGTTAGAGCACCGCAAAATCGCCCCAGGGCCATGGATCCGAGCTCCAGAGGCTTGGAAAAGGCCTCTGCCGCCCGAATCGGCCAGGGGGATGTGCGAAATCATTCTGCAGGCATAGATCCAGGCAGCAGAGGCATTTTTCAAGCAGCAGTGCAATCCGTGCGGTGATGGCAGCGCAATCCGTGCGGTGGGGGAATGACAGCAGCACGATCTGTGTGGCATGTCAGAAAACAGCGGCAGCGCAATCCATGCGGTGGGAAAAAACAGCTGCAGTGGGTGGGGGTAAACGGCGGCAGCGCGATCTCTGTGGCAGGTGGGGGGAAGCAGCGGTGGCAGCACAATCTGTGTGGTGGTGGGGGAACCTGCCCCATTTGTTCTACAGCTGCTTTCGGCCGAGCCACATTGCAACAGCATTGGATGCAATACGTGAGGTGGCAAACAGCCATGTCACACTGAAACCGGTCTCCTACCCAGTGCCGCTGCCATGAAGCCACGGAACAAGCCGGGTAGAGGTAAGGAACCGGGTCGGGGCTGTGCAAGGGTTGGGCCAGAACGGCGGGAGAAGGACACTCTGCGAGGGCTGGGTCAGGGTAGTGGGGGAATGCTGCTCTGCAAGGGTTGGGTTGGACGCATGTGGGGCTGCTGCCTCGTTTTCTGTGCCGGGGCTGGGCTGGGCTGGGCTGGGCATTGAGCAGTGGTGGCGAACCTACAGCACAGGTGCCAGAGGTAGCACTCAGAGCCCTCTCTGCGGGCACGCACGCCATCGCCCCAGTCCTAGGCCTTCAGCTGGGTTTTATAAAACCTTTTCGCTTTAGGCCTCCGTCATCGTGTACAAAAAAAAGGTTCAATCAGTCAATTTCAACTTCTCGCGGGAAAAAAAGATCTTGCAAAGTTGGAATTGATTGATTGAACTTTTAGTCCCACCCAGGCTGCTGTTACCACTGTGGCCACACCCATCCAATGGGCCACACCCACCCAATGGGTCAAACCCACCCAGCACCTGACAATGCATAAGTGGGTTTTGGGTTGCAGTTTGGGCACTCAGTCTCTAAAAGGTTCGCTATCACTGGCATAGACTCTCCATGCCGCTTCTTCCCCTGCGGACATCAGGAGCACCCACTCCTTGTCCCGGGGCGGCTGCCGCCATCCCGCACTCTCCAGCCCATCGCTGGCCAGCTGGGCGCGCCGAGCTTGGGCCTCAGGCAGATGGAGGCTGGAGGGGAGCGAGAGTCGCGGCTTCCTGGCTCCTCTGCCTGAGGACACGTGCAGGGAGAGGCGCCACCCAGCTCGTAAGCGGCCTCCTGCCTGCAGGAGGATGGAGGAGGAGGGCTGGCTGGGGACAGGCGCAGCGCTGCCCACAGGCAGATCTGACCAGCCCCAGCCTGGAGGGGGGAGATGGCAGCGTTTGGGAGGGGGTGTAGCTGCCCCTTCCCTCCAAGCCATCAGCTGAGCAAGACACCCTCCTGCCCACTGCCCCACCTGCCAGAGACCCCCTGGATCTACCCCTGCCTGGCCCCCACAGGCATCCCTCCCCAGGAGCAACATCGAGCTGGCCATGCCCACCCTGGCCACGCTCACCCAATCTGCCATGATCACTATAGCCATGCCCACACAGCGGCCACGTCTACCTGGCTCCTGGCGATACATAAGTGGGTTTTGGGTTGCAGTTTGGACACTCGGTCTCTAAAAGGTTCGCCACCACTGACCTAGCTAATCTGCTATAGAATCATTCTCTGATTTCTAGGTGCAACTTCTATTATGTAGTCCTAGTTTGGCTACAAAGGAAACAGGAAGTCCAGCTTCTGGGGCCACTTTTTTCTTTATTGAACGAGTTCATCAATCAGACAGATTTTGAAACAGAATTGACCATACTGCCTTGATTTAATAAGATAATGGAAAGTGTAATATAAAAGAAAGGACTTGATTCTGTAGCCTGTGTAGCAAAGAATTCCTTCCCAATGGCTGCTGCTCCCAGGGAAACTCTGGCTTTCTATTATTTATCATCCGTCAATATGTTTTTAAGCTGTGAAATATCCTTTGGAAAATGAGAACCCAGAACATTTTATTGTTCACCTCTGAAACTGATACATAGGACATAAAGTCACAGTGCAGATGAAATATGGCAAATAGCTTGGCTTCAAATCAGCAAAGAAATGAGACAAGTCTCTATTTATTATCGCCTTTCCTATTCAATCTATATGCTGAATATAAACTGGGAGAGGCTGGATTGGAAGAAGATGAACATAATTTTAAAATTTTAGATGCCATTATGTGTCTGTACTTACACTGCCAATGATTTTCCTGTGACACTGTATTCTATGAAGAACAAGAAAACAAAATCATCATTGAATCAATCAATCAATCCAGAATTTTACCTTGAGACACAAATGTACAGAATTAAAATATTCTATTCTGCACACATTATGTGAACACCCAACTCCCTGGAGAAGTCCATAGAGAAGTGGAAGGAAACAGAAGGCCACCAGCAGCAAGGTGAATGGACTCAATTACAATGATGCTGGGTGCACTGTTGGATGACCTAAGGGCAAGATTGGGCACAAATCATCCTGGAGAAGAGGCAAAACAAATTTGACGGCACATAACCAATTATAGCTCCTGCACTGATTATCTTAATTGTGTTTTTAGTTCATTCAACTGATATTGTTCAAGAAGCACCAGCAATGAATTAGAGGCTTTATTTATAAGTTGACTGCCACTGGTCATCCATACTTGTGCCCCCAAGATGAAGCCATAGGATAAATATTATTCAAAAGCTATATTTTGAAATATTTAAAAAAAACTTTTTAAAGCAAAATGCTTTGAAACATTTTGAAAACCACTTCTTTTTATACTATTATAAGTCTAATATTTACTTAGATCAGACATGTCAAACACAAGGCACGGGTGCCAGATGTTGCCCATGAAGTGGTTTCATGTGGCCCACGAAGCCATCTTGGAAACAGTGAGGGAACGGCCCCCGCTGCCTTGGCCTTGGCCCAGGCCAGCTGGGAGCCAATGTACAATTTTGTGGTGGCCATCTGTGCTGAAACACATTCAGTCTTAGCTTCACAAGGCTGTCTGGAAACAGCGAGGAGCCAGCCCCTGCCGCATCAGCCCCACGCCCTGGGTGTATGCTGGGGAGGTGTCACCCTTTGTGAAGAATGAAGAAATGCACCATCGCTTGGATGTGACCAGCAAATGGCCCTTGTCTACTTCACATATCCGGCTTGATGGGCTCTGGGGGAGGAGTTTCGGCAGGCAACGGGGCGCTCTCCTCAGCACCGAGAGGCTGAGCCGGGTGGTGCGAATCCTAAAAGAAGTGCAAGGCCGCCCAGCCCCCAGCCTGCCCAGTTTTGGCAGGCAGCGGGGCGCTCTCCTCACAGTGCCAAGAGCTGAGCTGGATGGCGCAAATCTGATGAGAAGTGCAATGCTGCCCAGCCCCCAGTCTGCCCAGTTTCAGCAGGGAGCAAGGTGCGAAGCTGGCAAGCTTCACACCTCCCGGCTCAGCTCTGTGAGGAGAGCACCCCGCTGCCTGCTGAGACCAGGCAGGTGGAGGCTGGGCGGCCTCGTGCTTCTTTTTGGATTTGCACCATCTGGCTCAGCCTCTCAGTGCTGTGAGGAGAGCGCCCCGCTGCCTGCCAAAACCAGGCAGGCTGGGGGCTGGGTGGCATTGCGCAGGTAACATTGGCTCTCACGCTGCTCATGGCATCCCCTCCCCCAGAGCCCACCAAGCCAGATTTGTGAAGTAGGTGAGGGCCATGTGCTGGCTACTTCCAGGTGATGGTGCATTTCTTCATTCCTCACGACAGGTGACACCTCCCCAGCTGCATTTCTTGCCTGTTTTTCTCCCTCTCTCATCTCAAATATTTTCCCACCACTCTGTACTTAGGAAGGAAAGAAGGAGAGGGAGGGTCTGAGGGAAGTCCTGCCTTAGTTCTGCCCTGCTGCCCATTCACCATCCCCTTGCCCCCTCCTCCTGGCCTATCCTGGGGGTCTCTCATCCTATTGTTAAGGAAGCTTTGGATACAAAGCCGGGTTCCCAAGGAAAGGGAATGGGCCTCCCTCTGACTTTGCCCTCGTATTCATCATGGACAACCTGACTAAGGAGAGCAAGCACAGCAGCTGCCTTGAGGAGGTAAGTGCAGCTGTGCACCCCTTGGGGAAGTGGGGCTGGGCTTGGCGCCGCAGGTGCTCGAGGGCCAGGCTGGGCATTTGACCTCTGCTGCCCAGGGCTCCGGGCAGCCTGCACCACTGTCCACCTCCCCCCGCATGGCCTGAGAGGAACAGTGAGGCTCCTCCAGTGCACCATACCTTGACACTTGCCCTGGTCCCACCCCCTTCTGCCAGAGACCCTCAGATCTGTCCCCCTCCTGCCCAGGCACCCACAGGCACCCTTGACGTGAACAATGTAGAGCTGGCCACGCCCACCCAGTAGGCCACACCTACTCCATCCACACCCATCCAGTAGGTCGCACCCACCCTGGCCACACACCCCGCCCCCCCGAGGGCAACCACAATGCTGATGCAGCCCTCAATGAAATTGAGTTTGACACCCAACTTAGATACTATGTTTCCTAGTTATCAAATTTTGTTAATATATAACCCAAGATAACACTTCTTTCATATCATAAAATATTTTTTAAAAAATATTTTACTATTTATTTAAGAAGAAAGAGAAAGAGAAAGGAAATAATTTAACATTATTCATGTTATGGTTTTTTCCTTGTTCCAAGTTCCTTGATAGCATATTGCCATGAAAGAACATACATTTTTTTTGTCAAGTTAAGCTTGATTTAGACTTCTCGGTAAGTAGGCATAGGCATCAACACATACCTACACTGCAAAGGGGTTGATGGGCAAGTGTAGATGGTTGCAGATGGGCCGACATGCACACCTCCCAAATCTCACCTATGTATTGTGTGGAGATATGTGTCTTGCCTGCAGATTGGTTGATTTGACTTCCTGTTTTATTGTTTGAATGTCCCCTAAATGTTAACATTTGCAGAAGCATAAGTGCAACAACTTTGCAATCATTTCCAAATAACACATACAGTATGTTCCCTGACATGCAGTGACGCAGAAGTCTAACGCAGCCTTTAGCTGTGAGTTTCTTCTTCCCAGAATTGTCATTTCATTGTTCTATATAACCAAATGCTTTTCTGTATTTGAAATATTCTCATCCAAATTGAATTATGCAAGTGATACTTCCTCTTTCACAGAATGACAGCAAGAGGATCTTTAAGAGATGAAATCATTTTTACAGGTATTGTACTGACTGACAGATTTCTGATCTCAATTCAAAGTGCCAGACATAAATTCCTAAATACCATGGTAACCAACCACATCAAAAGATACAGCCAGTGCAGCTGGATTATCCAGAGCCCCTGCTTAAGATCCCAGCCTGACATAAGGTGCATTTGAGGAAGCAGGCCTTCTCAGTTGTACCCCTGATGATACATATAATGCTCCTGGTCCTCAGATGCTAAATACATAACATTGGTGGATTTTCATTTATTTCACACTTAGTGACAATAGAAACAGGCTACTTGATTTTATGTGGTTTTCTTGTTATTTATTGCAGTTTTGGATAGAGTTTATCACTCAGACTCATTTGACTAGGGTATCATGAAAATGATAATAAATAAGATAAATTATGGAATTGTGCTGGAGAGAGGAAACAAAAAAAGATTTTGGGTTTTATCTCTGTTTCTTAAAATCATATATGAAGCTTAATCAAAAATAAGTGTCTATTTTAATTTCCTCACAAATGGATTTATAATGCACCACTCAGCAGAAAATAAAACTAGACAATGAATTTGAATCAATTTTATTTTGTATTTACTGTTTCTCAACAACCAATATCATTATCTGTAAACAAACTACATTAAAATGTTTTGCTGCTAAGAGACATCAGTAATTTGTGCACATGAGTAAAAATTTTGCTTACTATCAAGCATATTTTAAAAATGGACAAGCAAAATATAATACTGATTCAGTCTAAGCTGAAGCACCAAACAAACACTGATTTAATTCTAAATTTAATATAGGAAGGGATCAAACTAGATCTGTTATCCAGTTTGTGACAGTTTATTTAAATTGCAATATATTTTAAAAGCATAAATATGTAATTAACGATTCCAAAAATATAGTTATGCAGACACAAAAAATGTTATGATCAAGCAAGTTCAGAAATCTCAGACCTCAAAATCAGCCACCTATAAACCTAAATTTTATCCCCTTTTTCCAGTTGTAAACACTTTTGCTAAACAGGTTATTTTTGACATTCAAAGTTATACAATCAATATGGCAGAATTATTGTTAAAAACATATATGTACAAATATTACTCCATGTCCCTGTTTCCCCAATTACATAAAGTATTTGGCATAATTATAACAATCCTACTGCATACACAGCCATTTGCTTTCCTCCCCCAAACATAATTGTTCTTATTAAAATTAACCAGTTATGTACAAAAATACGTGAACATTTATTATATAAAACTTCTATAGCTACCATTAACAGCATATACCTGCTGAGGGTTTCTCATTGAGGGAATAAAGTGGTCAATAATGTTCCAGTTAAGCTATTAATAAGATAACTGATAAAATCAACACAAGTTTCCCAACAAAACAGGGAGGTAACTTTAATGGTACGATTTAATTTTGTGGTGGGGAGGGGGAAATAAGAAAGAAAAATTGCCTTTACACTTGTTTTCATGTTTAGTTTATACAATTATAGAACTAAGTGTGAGCTTTCAAAACACGGGAGCTTTCTAGCAAAATGCCAATTAGGGCTCCATGTGAGATGAGTAAAAGCACTTTCAGAAAAAAACATTTTGCAGGATTGGGGCTGAAATCTGGATTACTTTTAGTTGCCAACAAATTTTCAGTTTGTGCCCTAAACAGTTCTCTCTTCCCACCATCTAAACCACTATCCCTTAAATTACTTATTTACTCCACATTTTTGCAGTGGAATATACAGCAATAGAATGGAAGAACTTCCATTCAGAAATTTTATATATAATAAAAAAGTCTGAATCTTGTCTTTAAAAATTTGCTGCTTCAATTAATTCTACTTGTAAATAGCCTCATTCTCCTGAACATTTGCTTGCACTCAATTGCTTTTAGCGTTTTCATTTTTGAGTCTGACAGTGGTTTTTTTCTTGATTCACAATTAAAATAATGTATTCATTTTGGCCATTAAAATAATCCGCAGAGTCAGTTTCTGTGTCTGAAATCATGTCTATTTAAAAAAATAACTTTATATATTGTTACATTTTCTATAATACAATCATTATTAATGTTTATTATCTTCAGGGAAGTGTAAATTGCACCTATCTAAAATAAAATAAAATAGGAAGGGGAAAATTCTACAAGTATGTAAACTAACCATTATCAGAATGCTAGAAAAAAGATCTCTAAGAGACAAGTATACATACAAATATTGAATAAGACGCAGTAACATGACAGTAGAAAGAAAGCAACCCAAACATTTTTTTTCTGGAAATTCAGCTACAACATCCTTGTAATAGAGTCTTTTCCAGTGCAATGTGATCACAAATCACAAGAGCTTTATTGGATTCATTAACTTCAAACCAAATTTTATTCTATCAGAAAGTACACTGCGCTAATATGAGGCTGTCAAGGGGAAGTATGCTTTGATATTGTTTGAACAGTTAGGCTCCAGGTTTGAATTTAAATGTAGAATCACATTTGCTGTATGCTATGCTAAATATAGTATTTTCAGTCTCATTCTCTCTAGGTTCTGGCTTTTTAAGCTAGTACTTAAAATTAAGTATTTAAAGTTAAGCAGTTTTTAAAAATCACCAGAAAGAAATTTTGTGACAAATATTAAAGTGCCTATATTAGATATGTTTTTCATTTAAAACATTCAAAAAATGACTTTTTGACTTTTATTTATAATTGAGAGACTTTTCGTGGAAGAGGCTTAGGTTGAGGGACCTGTTCCATTCTCTTGCTGCTATTCTCCAAATTGCTTCGTCTGACCAACAAAGGTTTTGGGGGTAACGCTGGTGGATCTGTAGGAATGGGAACGGAAAGGCTGTGAGGTAGTGGGACAGGACGCCTCAGAGTCCGCTCATAAACACTATAAGGCGGAGGAGTCTTGCTCTCTTTTCTTATTAGCTCTTCGGAAATGTTGCAATTAGAAAGAGGAACTGGATGTTCATTGATGTGACTTTCAAAACCAGATATTTCAGATGTGCTACATCGACTAAGTGAAGAAATGCCACTACTGTAACTTCCAGACAAGACTGAAGAGTTGGAAATGAGCCCTGACGAATGGTAGTCCATAGGAGATGGTGAAAATGATTGTACAGAACCCTGCGTTTAGAAAAGAAAAAATTAGTCTGGAAATAGAAAGAAGGGACTAAAAGGGAAAAGTATTGTCCATGTTATAACAATACTTATTGTTATAGCATAACAGTTTTGTGGCTTGGACATCAAAAACTGAATGGTGCTCATTCATTGATACTATAAAACCTTGAATTACTGTGGTTTGTATCTACTTTTAAATTACAATCTCCCATCTATATTTGTGTTATTATATCAGACCACAGAAAACTAATATAGTAGACAAGTGAACTATGCAATATTGGTGGTGCCTTCAAGAGAGGGGGGGGGAAGAGAGAAAGAGAGAGAGAAAGAAAGGAAAAGAAAGAAAGAAAGAGAGAGAGAGAGAGCGAAAGAAAGAAAGAAAGAAAGAAAGAAAGACAAAATTCAATAACCTATGAATGTTGAGAGAAATCATATCCCAAAGAACTTGAAAGACCCCTACTGCTCAAAAAGGATTTAGATTTAATATATCTTGAACAGCAATCATCCATTGTGAATGCTCTTGGAATTGCATGGATATGCTCAGTGGTGGGATTCAGATACGTGAACAACCAGTTCTCTGTGTGGATGCCGCTTCCGGAAATCCATTCTGGGCCTGGGCAACAAAAAATTAGTTACCCGTTCTGCTGATGTGGTGCGAACCGGCTGAATCCCACCATTGGATATGCTGTTATGTTAAATTATAGTGTAGAGTGAGAGAAATTAAGATTAAGATTCAACCTATTGTCTTTTATGGACCTTTACGTGATCTGCTTGTTTATCAGAACAGAAATGACTAAAAAGCTTAGTTCTTTAGTCCCATCACAGAGCACAAACTGGGAAGGCATAAATACACATTATGTTTTGAAGGTGAAAAGTCAGCCACAATGTAAATCATGAGAAATAAACAGTGCAGTTCTGCTTCTAAATGTATTGAAGGCAAAACAGTACCTTCAATGGAGATCTTCCAGCAGAAGAAAGGGAAACTGAGGTTATGTGTCGAGCTGGTGATGCTGTGGAGAAAATCATTTTCACACGAATTAACATAGTTTAGAATAAGTGAGGGCTGTGATGGCTTGATAGAAATGAACAACCTAGCCAAAATGAAAAATGTGTGTGAGAGAGGAGTGGAAGGAAAAAAATGCATATGCATTTTACACTCAGATTTATAAAATACACATCTTATAATATGTTGATAAAGATGTAGATTGTAAAATTGCAACAGGATTAAAAACATGGACCTCAAATAGAAAACATAGAGCTTCCCATTAAACCAGTGACAGATAACCAGAAAAAAAATATCCTGGACAAAATAAGCATGAAGCACTGAATCTGAAAATATTTTATAATAATAGAAATTTTATAAAAAGGTAAACATGAACTGAGAGTATCCAGTAAAGTTAATATCTCTATTGGGGAATCTTGGTTAAGGTAAGTTCACTCTATTCACTTCTCTGTCATATAAATCTCAAGTAAGAAATAGTATAAGGTAATAAAATGAATTATCAGACTAGGCTAAGGCTAGATTGGTTTGAATAACCACATAGTTAAAAAAAAATACCTGTGGAAACTACTTCAGTACTGTAATATTTTAGAAGGTTGAAAAATAGTAATTAGGGGTTATATTTCCATCTTATCATAAAACTTAAAATACATATATTTGGTAACCACTAAAATGTCTTTCCTGAAGATCAGAAGCTAGTAACAGAACTAAATTTAAAAGTGTCATTGGAAAAGTAATCATTATAAGGTCTTTCTTCTTATTTCTCTAAAGAAGCTTGGACCCCCAGGCCTATTAAAAATTAAATTGTACTCACTTGCTGAGATTCACAACAAAACAATAACATCCCAAAGTACTTCTCTCAATCTTTCCCTCAGTTTTCATGACAGGCAAAGCCAAAAGTATAGCCAAAGCAATAACATACTTATAATGAATGCCAGATCAACTATTTTCCAAATAAAACTGCACAATCTAGGGTTCCCAAATCCTTTCAAAATTGCTTCCCAGAATTATCACAAAACTATAATTTTTAAATGTGGCAGAAAAGAAAGATACTGAAAATCTGAGAAATAATTAAATTCATTGTACTTAAACACTGCTTGAATTTTGTTGTGATTGTTTCTATCCCTAACATATTCACTGTTTGATTGCAGATCTCAACAAGTCCCTCCAGTTTTATTGACAAGTTTTCCGGAAGTGGCTTGACATTGCTTGCTTCCTAGGGCTAAGAGAGAGTGACTGGACCAAAGTCTCCCAGCTGGCTTTGTTCTTAAGGCAAGGCTAGAACTCAGTCTCCCAATTTCTAGTCTGGTTCCTTAACCATTACACCAAACTATCAGGTTGCTCATGGGCATGCAGAACTAAGGACCATTACAGACAAAGCTCTACACCGAAAGCTGTGCCATCTCTTTATTCCAGAATTCAGGAATATAACTTGTCTTGTTTTGTTGTTTCAACATGAAACATTAATTGTCCTCCTCAATATTTGTTCCACTTGCAGTATTTTCTCCAAAATTATTTTTTCCTTTCTACAGTACCTCAATCCTCCTTGTTGGTTTCCTGTTCCTGTTCTAAAATCATCTGGTATTCTTCTGGTATGTAATAGGAAGCCAAAATCACATCCAAGCAGGATCCAGGGTTAGTTACAATGTGTGTAGAGCTACCATAGTTGTATTAAAAAAATACAAAACATACCAGTGGGACGGGGTGGCACAGGAGGAAACATGAGCTTTCCACTCTCTGATATGTTTTTGGCTTCTTTCCCACTGTCCAGGCTCCAACTACTGGGAGTGCTATTTACAGCTGTTAAACCATGACAATATAGATATTAATTGTTAAAACTTTTGAGAATTAACATAAATATCAGAAATATATTCAGCGTATTTGAGATCACTTAATATATGTTTGGTATCTGAGATACAATATCAATTGTGGCATTAATGGTGAACATAGAAATTATTACATGAATAAATACTGCTTTACATTTGGTTGTTAACTGTCTTTTGTACTTTAGAAAAAGATAAGGTAGAATGTTAAAATAAATGATGCTTACCTTTCTCAGGGGCAGACAAAATAGGGTCACTTCGAGGCAAAGCGCCATCACCATTATGATTGAACACAATTCTCTAAAAATCCAGAATAGTGTTTTTTAATGATAGTTAATTTAATTTGAGTTACAGGTATAGAAACAACAAAAGATTAGCTATTTCAGCAGAAATGTTTCTTCAAAAGAAAAAATACAAGAGAGTCCCATTAGACATAGGAAATGAAATGCTTTAAGAGGACTGATATTCATTCAACTTCAATTGCAAAAATACAGAGACTTTAAAGATGGGTGCTGCTGAAAAAAAATCTCCTTTTTACCCTCCTTCCAGGGGATTGAATCTGGATACATCCTGATTTACAAGTCATGCAGCCATACATGACTCAAAGTAAAATGATTTTTTTCTAAGTGCTCAACAAAACCTGATGCTTTCTTTGACAGCTTATAGCAAGAGTCATACTGCAGTTAATTAATTTTACTAACTTCTTTTAAAAATTGTTTCATAGATATATCTGAAAAACAAATTACCAATTTACAGTGAGGGAAAAAAGTATTTGATCCCCTGCTGATTTTGTACGTTTGCCCACTGACAAAGAAATGATCAGTCTATAATTTTAATGGTAGGTTTATTTTAACAGTGAGAGACAGAACAACAACAACAAAAAATCCAGAAAAACGCATTTCAAACAAATTATAAATTGATTTGGATCTTAATGAGTGAAATAAGTATTTGATCCCTTCGCAAAACATGACTTAGTACTTAGTGGCAAAACCCTTGTTGGCAATCACAGAGATCAAATGTTTCTTGTAGTTGGCCACAGGGTTCACACACATCTCAGGGGAGATTTTGTCTCACTCTTCTTTGCAGATCCTCTCCAAGTCATTAAGGTTTCGAGGCTGACGTTTGGCAGCTCGAACCTTCAGCTTCCTCCACAGATTTTCTATGGCAGTGATTCTCAACCTGTGGGTCGCGACCCTTTTGGGGGTCGCACGAGCCTTTCACAGGGGTCGCCTAAGACCATCGGAAAACACATATTTCCGATGGTCTTAGGCAGGGCTTGTCAACTGCCTTCTCTCCCCCCCCCTCTGCTCCACCTCACTTGTTTGTGGAAAATATGCTGCTTGGCGGCAATCTGCACGAACTTTACCAAATGTGCCCTGAAGAGTGCAGGTGCAGAGCAAGGCCCCGCCCTCCCCAGAGACTCATTGTGCAGCAACCGGATTGACTTCTTCTCGTGCATGCAGGTCAGCAAAGGGGAGGCCCCGCAGCACCCAACTCCTGCGCCCATCAGCTGGTGACCCCCGAACTTGCGCTTGTCAGCCGGGAGGTCTAGCGACGGCCGCAAGTCTCCTTTGCCATCCCGCCCGTCCTCGACTCCTCCTCCGCCCATTCATGTTGAGCTTGCCGGGGCTTGACAGGGAGAGAGGGAGGGAAGGAGGAAGGGACTCCTCCTCCTCTCCTAAGCTTCAAAGCATGATCGGCTTCCCAAGGGTGCAACAATCCTCACAAAAGTGGGGGCGAGAAAGCTCACGGCGGGCTCGAAGCAGCACCTGCCAGTGTTGGTGACAAGAAATTCCCCACAAACCCAGGGAAGGAGTGGAGAAAAAGAGCCCCCTTTGGGAGGAAACCACCACCTTCTTCTCCTTGGCTTTGCGCTCTTCTGTTTCTCGGCAGCCGAGCTGGCAAGTCTTTCCTGGCTGGAACTTCCTTTCCTTCCCTCCCTCTCTCCCCTTGTCCCTTCCTTCCTTCCTTCCTTCCTTCCTTCCTTCCTTCCTTCCTTCCTTCCTTCCTTCCTTCCTTCCTTTCCTTCGCCTCCCTCTTTGTCCCCTCCCTCTTTCACCTTGTCCCTTCCGCCCTTCCTTCCTTCCTTCCCTCTTGTCCAGGATGGGGGTGAACCTCTACAGCTGATCCGCACTTTTGCAGAGCAGCCAAGAAGCAGGTCAGCTGTAGCAGCTCTCCTTGACTCCTGCCCAGCAAACTTGCTCGAGCTTTGCTAGCTTGCTAATTTAGCAGAAGCGTGAATCAGCTGTAGCCCGGTGTTGATCCTGGGGCTTCTGCTAATTTAGCAAGTGGCTTGTTTTCTGGCGAAGCTGAGCAAGTGAGCTGGGCGGAGCTCTCCTCTGCCTCTGGCAGCCTGTCCCCCTCCCCTTGTCCCTTCCTGGGCACGGAGGAGGGGAGGAAGGAAAGGATGAAGAGGGAGGGAAGTAAGGAACAATGAGGGAGGGAAGGAAGGAAGGAACAATGGAAGGGAGGGAAGGAAGGAAGGGACAAAGAGGGAAGGAAAGAAGGAAGGAAGGAAGGAAGGAAGGAAGGAAGGAAGGAAGGAAGGAAGGAAGGAAGGGAGGGACAATGGGAAAGAGGGAGGGAAGGAGGAAGAGACTAAGAAGTAGGTGAAGGAAAGGAAGGAAAGAAGGAAGGGACAATGGGAAAGAGGGAGGCAAGGCGGAAGAGACTAAGGGAGGTGAAGGAAAGGAAGAAAAGAAGGAAGGAAGGGACAAGGGGAGAGAAGGGAGGGAAGGAAGGCAGGCACTCACCCCAGTCCCATCCCAGAGACCCACAGATTCCCCCCCCACAGGCACTCTGCAACCTGAGTGATCAGCTGGCCACGCCCCCTGGCCATTGATCACGTGACCCTGGGACACTGTGAACGTCATAAGTATGAATCAGTTGTCAAGCATCCGAATGTAAATCACATGACCCTGGGGATGCTGCAACAATCATAAGTGTGAAAAATGATCATAATTCGCTTTTTCAGTGCTGTTGTAACTTCAAACAGTCACTAAGTGAATTGTTGTAAGTCGAGGACTACCTATACTTTCCCATTTTTTCCTTTTTTGGGTCAAGTTTTTTATACCCCCCGGCCAGCTGGATGGGGGGTTGGGGGTCACCACAACATGAGGAACTGTATTAATGGGTCACGGCATTAGGAAGGTTGAAAACCACTGTTCTATGGGATTAAGGTCTGGAGACAGGCTAGGCCACTCCAGGACCTTAATGTGCTTCTTCTTGAGCCACTCCTTTGTTGCCCTGGCTGTAGGTTTTGGGTCATTGCTATGCTGAAATATCCATCCATGACCCATTTTCAATGCCCTGGCTGAGGGAAGGAGGTTCTCACCCAAGATTTGATGGTACATGGCCCAGTTCATCATCCCTTTGATGCAGTGAAGTTGTCCTGTCCCCTTAGCAGAAAAACACCCCAAGCATAATGTTTCCACCTCCATGTTTGATGGTGGGGATGGTATTCTTTGGGTCACAGGCAGTATTCCTGCTCCTCCTAACACAGCGATTTGAGTTGATGCCAAAGAGCTCGATTTTGCTCTCATCTGACCACAACACTTTCACCCAGTTCTCTGAATCATTCAGATGTTCATTGGCAAACTTCAGACAGGCCTGTACATGTGCTTTCTTGAGCAGGGGGATCTTGCGGGCGCTGCAGGATTTCAGTCCTTCATCGTGTAGTATGTTACCAATTGTTTTCTTGGTGACTATGGTCCCAGCTGCCTTGAGATCATTGACAAGATCCTCCCATGTAGTTCTGGGCTGATTCCTTACCGTTCTCATGATTATTGGAACTCCACAAGGTGAGATCTTGCATGGAGCCCCAGACTGAGGGAGATTGACAGTTATTTTGTGTTTCTTCCATTTGCGAATAACCACACCAACTGTTGTCACTTTCTCATCAAGCTGCTTGGCGATAGTCTTGTAGACCATTCCAGCCTTGTCCTTGGATAGCTCTTTGGTCTTGGCCATGATGGAGAGTTTGGAATCTGATTAATTGATTTTGTGTACAGGTGTCTTTTATACAGGTAACAAGCTGAGATTAGGAGTACTCCCTTTAAGAGAATGCTCCTAATCTCCTCTTGTTATTTGTATAAACCTGGGAGCCAGAAATATTGCTGATTGATAGGGGATCAAATATTTATTTCACTCATTAAAATGCAAATCAATTTATAACTTTTTTGAAATGCGTTATTCTGTTTCTCACTGGTAAAATAAACCTACCATTAAAATTATAGACTGATAATTTCTTTGTCAGTGGGCAAATGTACAAAATCAGCAAAGGATCAATTACTTTTTTCCCTCACTGTAAGCCAAGTTTATTAAGGAAACTAAACATTTGCATGTGCTAAAAAATAAAATTTAGCAGAAAGAAGGAAGAATGCTGAGAGAATACTGTAAATTCATTGATTGCATATGCTAAACTATCCACCTAGGACTCTAACTATCAATACAATTACTCAGAGTTGATAAATCATATGCAACATTCACTAGAAAATAATGTAACAGCTTTTCAGTGAGAAAATATATAGGACTCAGCCAAAGGAAGTGAAGTCAGTGATAAAACAGTAGAAGCAAATCAATATGTAAAATTGTGAGATATCTAAAGTAAGCAATATATTTATGAAAAGCAATATATTTACGAACTCATGCTGTACTAAGGAGAAAAAAAGATGTGACAACTACATGAAAATGCAGTCAGTAAATGTAAGCATAATTTCACCACAAGGAGAAAACATGCAGGGTTTCAGCATAGAGAATAAACACAAGACAGATTTTGATGATTCAGCCACATTTAAAAAAGTGAATTATGGTTGGTCATACAGTCAACCAGATGTTTAGACTGATTTCATCCACCTATTGAGACCTTCCCAAGGACCTGGGATAGGTACATGTTGTTGTTTAATAATATTAAAGTATTGTCACAGGATGTAAGCTGTTTCAAGTGAAGCTGCCTTTTGCAATTGACTGATGGTGTTTTTGTCAATGCCAGTTCTGTTCAAATAGTGCTCCAGATGTTTTGGAATTACACCAAAGGCAATTATTGGTACTACTTTTGTTTTCTTTTGCCACAGCTGTTCTACTTCTATTTGCAGGGCTTTATATGTTGTGGGGTTTTTTTTTCTAATTCTTTCTCTTTTGCCATCTCCAGGTATTGTGATGTCCACTTCCCAGTCTTTTTTGTCTTTCTTATTAACAATTTTCTTTCTTTTCCCCCTTTATCCTACACTATTTCCCTTCCCTTTTTCCATTTCCCATTGTTTTCATTTTCTTTTGTATTTTATATCCTGATAAACTTAAAAAAATTTAAAAAAAACCCCAAAAACCATCAGTTGTTGTATTGGGAGATTCTTGTCTATTTGAATTCTAAGATGTGTGGCAGATGCTTGTCTATTTGAAACCTAAAGTTCCACAGCACTTTACCTTCTTCATTTTCTATTATTTTTCCTGTTTTCTGGTCCCACTAGTTCACAGGTCAGCAACCTGTGGCTCTGGAGCTGCATGTGGCTCTTTCAGCCTTCCTCTGCGGCTCCCAGCCTCTTCTGCCATTTGCAGAGAGAGACAGAGACTGTCAGAATCCAATTATATTTCATCTTTAAATTATCAAATATAGAAACTCCCAATTCTGCCTTCTCTGGATTCTGCCATAAGAGGGAGAGAATGATTGGTTCCAGAAAAACAAAAATGTGTGCACAATGAAAGACGGGTTGCCTTGGATAGGGGAAAAGTTATATATACCAACAACTCAAAGAGTAACTTTCATGCACCTTTGCCATGACACAAAATCAGCAGGGCATTTTGGATTTGTAAAAACTTTACATTAAATTAAACGGCAATTTTGGTGGCCATCCATGAAAAAGGACATTGAAAGTTATATAGCCAGTTGTCCAAAATGTGCCACGGCAAAGAGGTTGCAAGGGAAAGTGCCAGGACTATTGCAAACAGTGGCAAGTCCCTCAGCCCCCTGGAGAGAAATAGCCATGGATTTTATAGTGGAATTGCCAGAAAGCAATGGGAATACTGTGGTCTGGACGGTCACGGACTTGTTTTCCAAACAGGTGCACTTTATCCCTTGCCAAAAGATTCCCACTGCAAAAGCCTTAGCAAAACTTTTCATCCAACACATTTACAGATTGCATGGGGCACCCCAACGCATCATCTCTGACAGGGGGGTGCAATTTACGTCTGCATTTTGGAAGGAATTTTTATCCCTCTTAGGAACCACTCAGGGACTGACATCTAGCCACCACCCTCAAGGAAATGGGGGGCTGAAAAAATGAACTCTGTACTTAAGCAATATTTAAGATGTTTTCTTAGTTTCCAGCAGACCGAGTGGGCGGACTTACTCCCTTTTGCAGAAGTTGCCTACAATAATGCAGTCCACTCCAGCACAGGTTACACTCCTTTTCAAATAGCCACCGGTCAAAGCTTCAACCCCATGCCAGAATTAACCCCAAACGAACCAAAGATCCCCTCGCTGAAAGAATGGATGGAAAAATTACAAAACACCTGGCCAATAGTCAGAAAAGCACTAGATGAAGCTAGGCAGGCTTACAAAACACAAGCCGATAAAAAAAGGGTTGAGCCTACACCATTCATTATAGGAGAGATGGTGTACTTATCTACAAAATACCTAAAGTCCCTACAGCCCTGTAAAAAACTTGGACCAAAATACATAGGACCTTTTCCAATTAAAAGAATCATAAATCCAGTAACAGTAGAATTAGAATTACCCAAAAATCTCAGGCAAATACACCCAATTTTTCATTGCAGCTTGCTGAAAAGAGAGCATCAGTCACCTCTACGGCCAAAAATCCCCCCCACACCACCTCCAATCATGGTGGAGGGTGAACAACACTTCGAAATAAAGGAAGTCCTTGACTCTAGGAGATATCATGGAGCAACTCAGTACCTAGTTGCCTGGAAACACCTCCCTCCCTCACAAAATGAGTGGGTCCATAAACGTCAGGTCAGAGCCCCGAAGCTATTGAAGAAGTTTCACACAGAGTATCCTAACAAGCCTGACTAAATTTTATACTTGTGTTTTCTTTCAGGTGGATCTCTCTTATTGTTAAGAGGGGCCGGATGTCAGAATCCAATTCTATTTCATCTTTAAATTATCAAATATAGAAACTCCCAATTCTGCCTTCTCTGGATTCTGCCATAAGAGGGAGAGAAGGGGGAGAACAAAGGGGCTTTATGGCCCTCACTTCCTTCTTTACACTTCAAAGAGCGGAATGCTGAATGTGTGTTTATTGTAACCTCAAAGCGTTAGCACCAAAGAACCTTACCATAACGAAGGGTATCTGCCTTTCATGTAGTTTATCTGAAGTCTCCATCCAGACCGAAGAAAGAAAAAAGGGGGTGGAATTGTGATACCTGAAACTATCACTGGAAGGGGGGTTGATTGGGTGGGACTACTGGGGAACCCCTTAAAACCTTGAATGGGAGGGCTTGGACCCCAAGTCCTGTTAAGCACACCTGCAACCACTTCTTCTTAATAAAGGATTCCTGTTGGAAGAATTATTCCAAGAGTTCTGTCTTCTTAAGATGCAAAGTGGGGTGGGTCCTTACATTAGACAGGACTTGCAAAATTAATCCACCTGGAAGGGAGACCCTTGCCAGGGGATTTTGCAAAAATTTACCATGTCAGACAATGGAGCAAGAGAGGGGGAAAACTCCCTGGAAAGAGAGCCGCTGACCCAGCTGGAACCTTGCCATATGTTGGGATCAGAGAGGCCAGTTTCCTCAGGAGAAGAAGTGGTGGAGACACAGGACCACAAGCTCGCTGGTCGATGGGCGTTGGAAAGAAAAGTGAGTGGGGAAAGGAATCAAGAAAGGTGACCCTGAGACGGGGGACCAAGCAACCAGAATGGAAGCAGGAGATGGAGAAATCCCTGCACGCAAGTGAAGAGGGAGGAAGCTGGGCACCGTACTCAGACTGGATCCTAGAGAAAGCTATTGACCTGATGAAGAGAACTCTCAGCTTCCTAGGAGAGGAGAATACTGAGCCCTACGGCCGCCCCAGTTCCTGGAGCCGCAAAGGGAGAGACACCGAGGGGGACATGGAACCTGCAACCCCAGGGACATCTACTGATCCAGGAGCCCCCACCCCCTACCGGACCACAGATGGCAATCTGGACGGAAGGCACTACCACCCACAACAGAGGCACCGATCCATTCCAAGACGTCCACCGTTGGAAGTGAAATTCCAAGGGGAGCCAACACGCTTGGGGTTTTTCCTAACCCAAGTCCTCAGCTACATGGAGGAATATGGGCAGGATATTCCCAGCGACAAAGCCCGCATCCGGATCGTGCAATCTGCCCTGTATGGACCAGCTGCGGATTGGGTAGTGAACTTGCATGACTCCAATGCCCCAGAACTCAGTAACTTCAACCGTTTTTCATGGCCTCTTTGATAAGACGTTGAAGACACCCCTGGCTGATCGCAAGCCCCGTGAAAGAATAAGCACGATGACTTGCAATTGCAAACCCCAGTTGCGATATTACACAAAAATTCCGTGCCAGTGCAGCAAACTGAATTGGCCAGAAGACATCCCCTTTCCGTTTCACAGACGACTAACTATGATCTATATGATGCTGTGCCTGCCCCGGGGGACCCACATCGACATTGAAGGAATTTTACGTCTTGGCAGAGGAAGCAGAGATCGACTATATTGAAGAGGCACCGCCGATGGGAAAACAATGGAGCCGCCCCCCGCCTGAGCTGACACACCAACCGGTGAAATCATCGGATACAGCCAAGAAGCAAATGGGTTGTTTCAAGTGCGGAAGAGAAGGGCATCGAGCTGTAGAATGCCGCTCAAAGGCCCCCCAGCACAACCCAGACAGATCCCCAATCAACAACACCGGAAAGTATTCAGCTAAGCCAAAAGAAACAGCCATGAGAATGATGGAAATTGCAGAAACCCCCACCTCTGCACACCAAGGGGAAAGAACTCCAGCCTACACCACAGGGCCAGTGGATGCCTCAGATGACAGCTCGGAGGGCGAACCCCTGGTAAGTGGACGCATCACACCCATCTTCAAAACAGTGACTATATTAATCCCCCCCATGCCCGAAGCTGTGAAGGTGAAAGCCTTAATAGACTCTGGCTGCACCCGCTGCCTCATTAGCCCAACACTAGTGTGGAATCTGGGCATCCCATCCAGGAGACTGGAACAACCAATCTCATTTGGCCAGCTAGATGGATCCATAGCAGGGGGGGTGCCAGCTACCCTAGCCACTCTGCCAATACACCTCTCCCTGGGCAACCATGAAGAGGACTTAACGTTTGTGGTGACCCCAGGTATGGAATGCCCCATGATTCTAGGGATGGAATGGTTGAAAAAATGGAACCCCTGGGTAAATTGGAGGACGACAGAAATCAAATTCCCGAAGGGGGACCCTATGGACTTAAAACCCCAAGGGAGGCTACCAGAATCAAGAATAGAAAAGCATCCATAGGAGAGGAAAAAAGATTAACAGAAATACCAGAGGAATATAGGGACCTTGCTGAAGTCTCAGTGAGAAGGGCGAATGAGCTTCCCCCCCACCGACCCACAGACTGTACCATTGAATTCAAGCCTGGGGCAAAACTCCCGAAGCCCAGATTATACTCCATGAGCCCAAAGGAGAAGGAGGAAATGGAAAGATTTATAAAAAAAAAACTGGAGAGAGGTTTCATTGAACCAGCTAAGCCTAAAGTGGCTGCCCCGGTCCTTTTTAGAGAGAAGAAGGATGGCTCTTTACGTTTATGCGTGGATTATAGTGCCCTGAACACAATCAGTGAAAGCAACCTATACCCGCTGCCCCTCATGAAAGACATGCTGTCACACCTATCGAAAGGGAAATTTTTTCTAAACTAGACCTAAGGGAAGCTTACGATCGCGTGAGAATCAAGGAAGGGGACGAATGGAAGACTGCATTTAACTGCCCCATGGGGTGCTATCAATTCAAAGTCTTGCCATTTGGATTACAAGGGGGCCCTGCAGTCTTTATGCAACTACTCAATGACGTTCTAAGGGAGCACCTGTTTAAGGGGGTCCTTGTTTACTTGGACGACATTCTTATCTTTACTGAAACAAAAGAAGAACACGTCAAACTTGTCAGAGCGGTTTTAAAGAAGCTGCGAGCCGCTCACCTATATGCCAAACTCTCAAAATGCGAATTCCACCAGGAAAGGATAGACTACCTAGGCTATCGCATATCCCCACAGGGCATTGAAATGGACCCAGAGAAGGTCCGAGCAGTATTAGAATGGGCACCACCCCGCACAAGAAAGCAACTACAAAGTTTCCTGGGCTTTGCAAACTTTTACCGCCAATTCATCCCCTCATTTGCCCAGATAGCCTTGCCCCTCACTAACTTACTGAAAACGAAGGGAGCTTCCTCAGTAAAACCTAGCCAGCCACTAACATGGACAATGGAGTGCCAAGCAGCGTTTGAGAGACTAAAGAGACTTTTTTCTGCCGAACCAGTACTAAGGCACCCAGACGTGGACAAGCCCTTCGTAATACAGGCAGATGCAAGTGAGTGGCAGTGGGGGCTATTCTATTACAAGAAAACGATGATGGAGTATTGCAACCCTGTGCATATACATCCAAGAAACTCACGGAAACAGAACAGCGCTGGCCCTTATGGGAGAAGGAGGCTTATGGGATACGTTGGGCATTACTCACATGGCGACAGTTCCTGGAAGGCAACAAAATCCCCTTCCAGGTGTGGACTGATCACAAAAATTTGGAAGCCCTGAACACTTCCAGGAAACTCAATCCCAAACAAGCCCGCTGGTCCCAGCATTTTCACCAATTCCAATTTAAGCTCAAACATTTACCAGGAAGAAAGAACTTCCTGGCAGATGCACTATCTCGCAGGCCCCAATATAACAGCGCACGAACCACAGACTCTAGACCAATAATGGCAGAGTCACAACTGGCAGCACCAGTAACCACAAGAACCCAAGCCAAATTAAAACCACAACTGGACAGCCAAACTGGACTTGAATTCAGAAAATTTTGGAAACAGATGAATGGTTTTTTTTGTTTTTTTTTTTTTCCCCCAAAAAAAGAAAAAAAAAAAAAAAAAAAAAAAAACAAAGATGTGGTGCCCACTGAAAGACGGGTTGCCTTGGATAGGGGAAAAGTTATATATACCAACAACTTCAAAGAGTAACTTTCATGCACCTTTGCCATGACACAAAATCAGCAGGGCATTTTGGATTTGTAAAAACTTTACATTTAATTAAACGGCAATTTTGGTGGCCATCCATGAAAAAGGACATTGAAAGTTATATAGCCAGTTGTCCAAAAATGTGCCACGGCAAAGAGGTTGCAAGGGAAAGTGCCAGGACTATTGCAAACAGTGGCAAGTCCCTCAGCCCCCTGGAGAGAAATAGCCATGGATTTTATAGTGGAATTGCCAGAAAGCAATGGGAATACTGTGGTCTGGACGGTCACAGACTTGTTTTCCAAACAGGTGCACTTTATCCCTTGCCAAAAGATTCCCACTGCAAAAGCCTTAGCAAAACTTTTCATCCAACACATTTACAGATTGCATGGGGCACCCCAACGCATCATCTCTGACAGGGGGGTGCAATTTACGTCTGCATTTTGGAAGGAATTTTTATCCCTCTTAGGAACCACTCAGGGACTGACATCTAGCCACCACCCTCAAGGAAATGGGGGGGCTGAAAAAATGAACTCAGTACTTAAGCAATATTTAAGATGTTTTCTTAGTTTCCAGCAGACCGAGTGGGCGGACTTACTCCCCTTTGCAGAAGTTGCCTACAATAATGCAGTCCACTCCAGCACAGGTTACACTCCTTTTCAAATAGCCACCGGTCAAAGTTTCAACCCCATGCCAGAATTAACCCCAAACGAACCAACGATCCCCTCGCTGAAAGAATGGATGGAAAAATTACAAAACACCTGGCCAATAGTCAGAAAAGCACTAGATGAAGCTAGGCAGGCTTACAAAACACAAGCCGATAAAAAAAGGGTTGAGCCTACACCATTCATTATAGGAGAGATGGTGTACTTATCTACAAAATACCTAAAGTCCCTACAGCCCTGTAAAAAACTTGGACCAAAATACATAGGACCTTTTCCAATTAAAAGAATCATAAATCCAGTAACAGTAGAATTAGAATTACCCAAAAATCTCAGGCAAATACACCCAATTTTTCATTGCAGCTTGCTGAAAAGAGAGCATCAGTCACCTCTACGGCCAAAAATCCCCCCCCCACCACCTCCAATCATGGTGGAGGGTGAACAACACTTCGAAATAAAGGAAGTCCTTGACTCTAGGAGATATCATGGAGCAACTCAGTACCTAGTTGCCTGGAAACACCTCCCTCCCTCACAAAATGAGTGGGTCCATAAACGTCATGTCAGAGCCCCAAAGCTATTGAAGAAGTTTCACACAGAGTATCCTAACAAGCCTGACTAAATTTTATACTTGTGTTTTCTTTCAGGTGGATCTCTCTTATTGTTAAGAGGGGCCGGATGTCAGAATCCAATTATATTTCATCTTTAAATTATCAAATATAGAAACTCCCAATTCTGCCTTCTCTGGATTCTGCCATAAGAGGGAGAGAAGGGGGAGAACAAAGGGGCTTTATGGCCCTCACTTCCTTCTTTACACTTCAAAGAGCTGAATGCTGAATGTGTGTTTATTGTAACCTCGAAGCGTTAACATACCAAAGGAGGGAAGTTGCCTTTCATGTAGTTATCTGAAGTCTCCATCCAGACGGAAGAAAGAAGAAAGGGAGTGGAATTGTGATACTTGAAACTATCACTGGAAGGGGGGTTGATTGGGTGGGACTACTGGGGAACCCCTTAAAACCTTGAATGGGAGAGCTTGGACCCCAAGTCCTGTCTAGCATGCCTGCAACCATTTTCTCTTAATAAAGGATTCCTGTTGGAAGAACTATTCCAAGAGTTCTGTCTTCTTAAGATGCAAAGTGGGGTGGGTCCTTACAGAGACAGAACTTCTCTCTCTCTCTCTCTCTCCCCCTCCCTCTCCTTCTCCCTCTCCCTTTCTCTGTGTTTGTGTTTTGTGTTGTGTGTGTGTAAAAAAAAGAGAGTGGACTCATGGTGTTCTCTGACAAGCTGAAAAGCTTACTGGGTGGAGCTCCTGCCTTGGCTGCATCTCTGCAGGAAACAGGAAGCAGGAAGGGCAGGAGAGAGCTAGCTAATCCAGTTATGCTGGCTCAGGAATTCTGGGAGTTGAAGTCCATGAGTCATAAAAAAGGCAAGGTTGCCTACCCGAGCTTGTTGGAGAACAGCTTGAAGTCAGCTTGCCAGGTGAGTAGAAGATCGGAGAGAGGGAGGGGGCAGAGAGAGAGAGAGAGAGAGAGGGAGAGAAAGAGAGAAAGAGAAAGAGTGAGTGAGAGAGAGAGAGAGAGGGAGAGGGAGAAGAAAGAGAGAGAGGGTGAGAAAGGGAGAGGGAGTGTAAAAAGAGAGAGGAAAGAGAGAGAGGTCCTCTTGGGGGAAGAGGATTGGCAGACCAAGGTGAGAGAGAGAGAGAGAGAGAGAGAGAGAGAGAGAGAGAGAGACCCTTTTGACATCTAAAATGGAGATAACACTGCATATACCCTTTTTTACCTTTATGATATATATATATATATAATATATATATATATATATATATATATATATATATATATATATATATATATATATATATATATATATATATATTCCATAGCAGCACACCATTGTTGCTACTTTGTCATGCTGTTGTTTGTAGTCAGCCTATGATCTTCTTGCAGTGCTAACTAGATGATCCACTGTTTCTTCAGCTTATTTGGGGAGATGACATTTGCTGTCTGGTGCTGTTTCTCAGTTCTGGCTTTCTGTGCATTCTGTTTTGTGCAGTCAGAATTAGCCCCTTTGTCTCTTTCTTCAATTTTACTGCTCTTAACCATTGCTAGGCCTTGTTATTTTCTTTGCTTGGTATTTTTTTAAATGTACTGGCCATTTCTCTTTTCTATTCTTCATTTGGTATTTCTTATAGGCCAGTTTATTATTATTATGGTTGGTCACACTATTAGCCAACACATCTGCCTATCCCAAGTCCTTTGGAAAGACTCAATAGGTGCATACAAATGCCACATCCAGTCTAAATATCTGGCTGTATGTGATGAACAACAACAACAATAACAATAATAATAACAGTTTTCTGATTAACCATACCCAATAGTATAACATCCCAGCACATGAATTCAGAGCATAATTAAGTCACACAATATAATATATGGCATCTGGGCAACTAAAGCTGATGCCATATTTTACATCTATATCCTTAACAAAAGCTGTGATGTGATTTGATCTTTGTTTTGTGACATGGCAAGTACAACAATAAAAGGTTAGCATGGAAAAGAATGTCAGAGTTTGATGGATATATTCCTGATCCAAACACAAAAAAGCTGACAGGACATATCTGTGGCCAAGTCTTGCTCACCATTTTAGCATTCTGGTAGGAATGACTTATCTATTTTTTTCCTCTGCAGTGAAATAACTACATTGATCTTGTGTCAGGATTCTAAGAAAACTATATTTCCAAGCAATATCTATGCCACCTCTGACAAAGATATATGCAATTTTGACAGTGTCCCTACTGTATGTTAACCCAAAAGTGCTGTTTTTCCAAGAAAGGGACTTCATCTAAATTATCCTCATCTTTTAGATTTAGTTTAAGGTATTAAGGCAAAAACGAACTGTTCAAGGCCTAATTCATAATGCTTGAATGAGAAAAATATTTTTTATTATTTATCCTGCTGGGGGCTACTGAAGATGTTGACACATTGGGAGATTTTCCTGCTGAATGAGCCTGTGGAAGAGCACCCACTGGGCCTACCTGCTCCTCAGGCTCTGTTGGTGATACATTGCAGAATGGAACCTTCATTTCACTTGGCAAAGAATCTGCAGGCTGGGAGCAAAAAGGGCACAGTACTTTGTGTGGCATGTCTTAAAAGCCACCACATAGATTTTTCTGTGCTATTTCGTATTCTAGCTGCTCCAGAGGATGGTTAAAAAAGTTCAGGAAGAATTTGGAATTAGTGTTTGCCAAGACATAACTGTTACTGAGTAAAGCCTATTACAGTAACATGTCAAGACTGTACATAATCATGTGATAAAGCCACAAAGCCAATTATAAACCAGTATTTTCTTCCTTGAAAAATGAATTGCCGATATTTAAATAGGTATAAGAACAGTACACATTTTTTTCTAAATTAAGATCCTCTGCAAGGACAGTTTTATAGAAACCAACCTAGGATTCCAGAGATCAAGAGGAAGTGGATCATATCAGATCCAAGTCTCAGTATCAGAAATACATTGCTAATTATGTGGTAAAAGGGGCATTGTCTTGCCTGAACGCCTTTTCTCAGCACGGAGATGGAGAATCCACCAATGGATTTAGACTGTATTCCTGCCCAATCAGATCAAGTCAGCCAAAGTTGCCATGCCCCTCCTGGACCATAGAGATCCCATTCTTGATGTGAGCGTAGCCATTGACTGACAGCAAGATGTTGTGGCTCACAAAAATTTAATTAACTAACCCTAGGTCTGAGAGCCTACAAGGATGGGAGTGGATTCTCCATCTCCATGCTGAGAAAAGGCGTTCAGGTAAGACAATGCCCCTTCTCCAGCACTGGAGATGGAGAATCCACCAATGAGACATACCAAAGCCTACTGTCCCTGAGGGTGGGTAGTAGACTGGTCCAGTGAGGCACTTTGATGTAGAACTTGTTGGAGAACTCTCCTACCGAAAAAAGCCTCAGCCAAGGCAAACGGATCAATTTTGTAGTGTTGTATAAATGGAGATGGCGAAGTCCATGTAGCTGCCCTGCAAACGTCCTCAATGGATGCCATGCCACCGAAATGGCCGCACTCCGTGTGGAGTGGGCTGTGACCCTTCATGGGGCCAGCAATGACTCAGCTTGATATGCCTTCGCAATGCACTCCCTGATCCACCTGCCAATTGTGGAAGAGGAAACCTTCCGCCCCCTGGAGGAAGAATGGAAGGATAGGAAGAGGGCTTCCGATTTGCGGAATGTCACTGTCCACGAAATATAGTACCTAAGTGCCCTGCGGACATCCAGGCTATGCCACTGCCGTTCCAGCGCATGCGATGGGTTGGGGCAGAAATCCAGCAACACTATTTCCTGGGACCTATGGAACAGAGAGTTAACCTTTGGGATGAACGTAGGGTCGAGTCGATGAACCAGCCTATCCTGGTGAAAAATGCACAGGTCATCCCTTGTAGAAAGTGCAGCCAGTTCTGAAATACAGCGTGCCGATGTGATTGCCACTAGGAATGCCACCTTGTGGGACAGGTAGCGGACATCACACGTCCTCAGGGGTTCAAAGGGAAGCTTGGTAAGAGCCCTCAGGACCCGTGGCAGTTCCCATGAAGGGTACCTGTGTACTGTAGGAGGCCTGGAATTAAAAGCCCCTTTAAGGAAGGAGCGAATTAAGGGATGATGTCCCAAGGACCCTACCGAGTCGCAGGTGAGGACCGTGGACAGAGCATCAACCTGTCTGCGCAGCATGTTTGTGGCCAGGTCCTTCTCTAGGCCCTGTAACAGATAGTCCAGAATATGTGGAACCATGAGTTCCTAGAGTGATAAGTGATGGCCAGAGCACCATGATTGGAAATTCCTCCACGTGGCCTCATATATCCCATTCGTGGAAGGACGACGGGAGGCCTGGATGACAGTAATGACCCCTGGCGAGCAGAACTCCTGTGTTAAGAGCGAACGCTCAAGTGCCAGATGGCTAACTGGAGCCATTGGGGGTCCGGATGAAGGATGGTCCCTTGACTGAGAGAGACCCGTTCCAGAGGAATCCGCCAAGGTTCTGCTAGGGATTCATCAGATCGGCGAACCAATGCCTCCTTGGCCAATAAGGGGTCACTCGGAGTATCTCCGCTCGCTCCCGAAGAAGCTTGTGGATCACCGCCGGAAGAAGAGGAAGAGGAGGGAATGCATAGAGCAGACCCTGAGGCCATGGGCTCTGAAGAGCATCCGTCTGCTCCGCCCCTGGAGATGGAAACCGGGAGAAGAACCAAAACAGCTGAGCATTGTTCGGGGATGCAAAGAGGTCCACAAGTAGAAGGCCGAAATGGTGACAGATCTCTTTGAAGAGTCTCGGGTGAAGGCGCCATTCCGAGTGATCCACTGTGGCTCTGCTCAGAAGGTCGGCTTGGGTGTTCGCCTCCCCTGAAATATGATTGGCCCTGATGGAGGCCAGATTGTGTTCTGCCCAAGAACCCAGTAAGAGCGACTCAGTCAATAAGGTCCGAGATTTGGTGCCCCCTTGACAGTTCACATGAGCCCTGGTGGCCATGTTGTCCGTGAGGACCAGTACATGGCGCCCTTTCACCAGACTGTGGAAGTGACACAGGGCTAGATGTATAGCTCTTAGTTCTAGCCAATTTATGTTGTGGTGCAGGTCTGCGCAAGACCAGCAGCCCTGAGCCCACTGTGAGCGCAGGTGTGCTCCCCAGCCAAATAGACTGGCATCTGTAGTTATCACTATCTGGTCTGGTTCCCTGAAACATAACCCTCTGAGCATGGCAGTTGACCGCCACCACCTGAGAGATCGCACCACCTGTGGTGGGAGGCTTGTCCATCGATGGGAGGAACTGAGGTTCTGCCTCTGAAATGGGAGCATAAACCACTGTAGTTCCCTGTAGTGAAGCCTGGACCAGGGGACGATTGCTATGGCCGAGATCATTTTGCCTAACAGTTGGGAAAGACTGACTAATGTTACTGACTGTCCCCCTGTGTAACTTCAGGATGGAGTCTCCTATGCTGTTCCGGCGTTCCTGAGACAAGTACACCCGACACTCCACTGTGTCTATGATGGCCCCGAGATGCAGCAATCTGTTTGTGGGGACCATGTGACTTTTTGGAAAGTTTATGGAGAACCCATGGTCTTGCAATAGTGTTACCACCAGTTTGAGGTCCGCCTTTGTGGACTGGATGGACGACGACTGGATTAATATGTCGTCCAGGTAACATTGCACTCTGACTGGTATCATTCGTAAATGAGCTGCTAGTACCACCAGGATTTTGGTAAAGACCCTGGGGGCCAAAGAGAGGCCAAATGGGAGTGCCCTGTATTGGAAGTGGCGCCCCTTGTATGCAAACTTTAGGAACCGGCGGTGGGCGAGAGCGATGGGGATATGAAGATAGGCTTCCATAAGGTTGATAGATGTGAGGAAGTCCCCTTTTCTCACGCTTCCCAAGATGGAGCGGAGTGTTTGCATTTTGAATTTGCGGTAAGCCAGATGAAAGTTTAGACCTTTGAGATCTAAAATGGCTCTCCATCCCCCTGATGCCTTTGGAACGATGAAGAGGATAGAATAAAATCCCTGACCTCTCTCGTCCACTGGTACCGGTTCTATGGCCCATATGTTTAACAGATGTTGAACGGCCTCCCTCATTAGTTTTTTTTGGGTTCGGTTTCGCAGGTAGGGGCAAGAGAGAAAACGAGCTAGAGGATTGGAAATGAATTCTAGGAACAGACCATGACGTACTGTGTTTAGTACCCACATGTCTGTGGTTGTGGCCTCCCACTGGTGGGTGAAGAGGGAGAGTCTGCCCCCTATGAGAGGATTCGCCGGGGAGTCACCTGGATCGGCGGAAATTTCGGTTGTTCCCACGAAAGGGCCACTTGCCCTGAAATTGCTGTCTAGGTCTGGTTGTCTGCCTGTCAGGTTGTATCTCCTGTCTGTCCTGCCTGGGCGGGAAGGAGAGCATAGGTTGGGAGTAGCTATACCTAGCTCCTGCATGAAATGACTGTCGCCTTTGATAATAATTTTGTCTTTTGTCTGGTCTCCTAATGAGGTAATTAAGGACCTTGCGCTTATCCTTGTTTTCAGTTAAGTAAGGATTTAATGCATCCCCAAACAACTTACCCCCTTGGTATGGAGCAGCTGAGAGGCGCCATTTAGACTTAGGATCTGCCTGCCAGTGCTTCAGCCACAGCATCCAGCGACCAGTCATGTTGGACGCCATAGCTCTGGAAGAAAACCTGGCAGCCTGGAGGGTGGCATCTGACACGTACTCTGTGGCAGCCACCAGTTTGCTGAGATCCTGATGTGTACGGATATCCTTTGCTGGTACACGGGCCTGGAGTTGCCTGAGCCAGTGGAGGGCGGATCTATTGAAAAAAGATGCTGAGGTGGCCGCCCTAACGGCCCATGCAGCAGCCTGGTGCGTTTTGCAAAAAGTGAGTTCGTACTTACGGTCCTCTGCTTTGAGGGCTTCAGAGACATCCCCAGGAATTGCAGTGGGAGATATAAGGGGCCTGAATGGATCATCCACCACAGGAACGTCGAGTGCCTCCTCCAATTCTTTAGCCACATTATATAACTTTTTATCAGTATTACCTGGAAGAGGGAAGGAGGCGGGAGACGTCCATTGTTTCTTTATTGCCATCAAGAACAGGGAGGGACAAGTGATGCGGTGCTGAGCAGCCACCGGTTCGATGAAATTTGGATCCGCCTCCGATTCTGTGGAAACGGTGGTCGAAGATGTGGAAGGCTCAGGGCTTAGGTGGGCTGTGGATGTGACCTTGCAGAGCAAGGTGACAAAGAAAGAAGGATTGAAGAGACCACTGAACGAGGGGGCTTCTGGAGTAGGATCCTCCTCGTCAGACATTGGAATCCTCTGTTCGGTGCCGTGTGCCTGAAGGGAAGAGACCTCAGAGCAGGTGGACCCAGACGGGGAAGATGGGGCATAATAGGTCTGTGGGACCGAGTGGTGTGCAGTAGGAGGAGGGATGGTCCCTGAACCGGTAGCTTGCGTCCTTGCATCGAGAGCGTGGTCTACCGCTTGTGCTATCAATATGGCAAGGCGGTCCTCCGTAGGGAGAATGGGCTCGTTTGGTCGGAGGCCAGCCGCAGTGGAGGTGAATGTCGCCTCTGGGATTCCATGAGGAGCCCATGAAGCTGTGGTTTGGGAAACCGAGAGAATTCTTCCACTTCCACTTCGCGCTGGAGACTGTAATGAATCCCCCGTTGACCATATGCCCAGGGGGGAGGTTGGGGGACCTAAAGGTAGGTCCAAGGCCAACTCCTCCACTTGGGAGGCCTCTGTCCTGGCCCTCTTCTGTGCCTTTGAAAACTCTTTTTCCAGGGCTTGGTGTCTCCGGCTGGCCTGCTTTTCTGACCTCTTTGAAGCCCTGGTGATAGTTTTGTCCCTGCTTTTAGCCATAGGCTTATCAGCGCTCACCAGGCCAGGCGAGATAGGATTCAAGGGAGTCACTGAGGGTGGTAGAGTGCCCTTTGTGGTTGATATAGACTCCTCCATTCTCTGATACTGCAGGTGTCAAGCCCCGACGGCTTGCCATAAGGACAGGGACAGGGGGAGCACGAACGTCAACTCACCGGGGCGAGAAACAGCTGAGCCGTGCACCGCCACGCCCCACCGCCGCACCGGGCGAACTCCCTCTGGGCGGACGTCTCCACGAGAAGCACGACAGACGCCAACGACACCTGATGGAACAGCGGGAGCTCCTAAGAGCCACTTGCGGGCTAATGGGAATGTACCTCGGCGGGAGAGCGGGGGGTTGTCTCTTAGCCACCAGGGAATCCGGCAGGGCGAGATTGGCAGCGGGCAACAGGGGCGCAGGTCGGACGCACGGACAGCGGGGCGTGGGGGCGGAGCTTCGTCGGGCAAAGGGACAGCACAGGGAACGGCCGTAGCATTTATCCATCTCAAACGGATGCTGGTTTGGGATGGGGGGCGGAGCTGCAGGGTGGAGCACGCCGATATATTGCGGTGGAGGGAAATCAGCCCCAGTGCTGACTTTGTCTCACATGCTTAATAAAGAGCTTGGTGGATGTCAGCGTGTGCCGGTCTTCTTTGCCTTGCGCTGCGGACGACTTTGGATACGTTGGACATAAAGTCAGCACTCTCCTCCAACCCTCCAGTCTACGGTTCCCGCGTACGGCTACGGTATGGCGGAGGGGACTCAGGGGGCCGCCTTGGTCGAGGGGGAGGTGGCGGCCGGCGGGGTTGTGGATGCTATCCCGGCGGCGGAGCCGGTGGTGGCCCAGCCGGTAGTACGGCCGAAACTGTTACAGTCTGCAATATCGGAGCTCGATGTGGGGGAGACAGGAGCCGCTAAGCCACAGGAGGAGTGGTGGCAAAGCCCGGCGGTGACTGGACTACAGCCCGAGCAGCTCCTAACACCAAAGCCGAAGCTCGGGCCTTCGGGGTGGAGGGAGAGACGCGCCACGATGGAGGACGATGAAGACTGGAGCTACTCCACGGCTCCGGGCCAGGAAACCATGGATATCTTGCGCCATCGGTTTGGTGAAGCAAGTTACAAGGGCGCCGCCGATATGTGGCAATCGGAAGGGGAGGCTACGGGTCGCACCCCCTCGTCTAGGTTCCGCCTGAGCAGTCCGCGGCTGCGGTTGCCTAATCCCGCAGGTGGGCCGGCCGTTATGGGACTCCCTTCGAGCGGGCTGCCGGGTCAGCCACGCCCAGCCCAGCCGGGCGGGGCCAGGAACGTGGCAGGAGGCCTGACTGCAACAGGGGGGAGGGAACGGCAGAGCTTCGCGGCCGGACATCCAAACGTGGTACCAGGCCAGCCCCAGGGGCCGTGGGGGCCAGGATATCTATGGGGGGTTCCCCCTATTCCGGTTACCTTTGATGTTAACCCCGATCAATTGGCGATGTTCCTGGGACAGGCCATAAGCCACCTGGACCAGTTTGCACAGCTATATGTCTCCCACTGGGCTATGGTCGGCGCCATTACTGCCGCCTTGCGCGGGGAGGCGGCCGCGTGGGCGGCCGACTTATACAGTGACCATGCCCGGGAGTTGGGGAGTGCGGGGCTGTTTTTGGACGCTCTACATGGGCGGTTTGATGACCCCACTCGGGCACAGAGGGCCGAGGCAGACCTGCTGGCGCTCCAACAGGGGAAACGCCCGGCCATTGAGTACGTGCGGGAGTTTCGGAAATTAGCCGGCCGGTTGCAGTCTTCTTGGCCGGAGCGGATGTTGGTACATCAATTCAGAGCAGGCCTAGACCACGACCTACGGCAAGCCTGCGTATATCGGGGTGTGCCCAACAGACTGAGAGACTGGTTCAGGGTAGTGATCGAACTTGAAGTGGGCCTGAAAGAGGTATATCGAGGGTACGGGGATGTTTCGCGGCTGCGGCGTCCCGGGGATAGGCCTCGCGAGGGCAGCCAGGACCAACAGCGGGCAACACCAAAGCCACCAGGACCGTCAGGAGCAGCCGGTTTCCGGTGCTTTCGTTGTGACCAGCCGGGTCACCGCGCAGCCGACTGTCCAGCACCCAGCCCCCGTAAGGCCGCAGCAGTTGGTAGAGCCGCACCACTGAAGAAGGCCACGGAGAGTTCAAGGGCGGTTGTCCAGCAGCCGACTCCAGGGGTGAAGCCAGGATCCCCGACTACGCCAATGCCCATAGCCGGGGTACGCTACCAGCCGGGGGACGAGGAGGACAGCCCTGACGAGGGAATGGCCGATCCAATGGTGAGTGATCCCATTAACCCATTCCTCCTCCCTATAGTCCTTACGAGTCCGGTGACGGGTGTACAGAAGGCGTGTCAGGCCTTGATCGACACCGGATGTACACGATGTCTGATGAGTAGGAAGGTAGCGGTGGACAGTGGGTTCCGGATATATCCATTATCACAACCCATACGGTTCGAGCAAGTGGACGGGTCATTGTTGGGGGGGTCCCCGCGACCCATGTGACGGAACGGGTACGCATGGACCTAGGAGACCATTGGGAGATATTACGATTCATTGTGGTGCCCATTATGACGAAGACGGTCATCTTGGGGTTGTCCTGGTTAGACAAATGGACCCCAACCATATGGTGGGAAGGGGGGTACCGTAAAGTGCGTCTCGAGGTAGGACCAACACCAGGGATCGGTGGTGACGAGGGCCAGGTTCCCAAGTACCCGGGGGTAGCGGCGCAACTCCAGGAAATGGAGAGAGAGGTAACATATCCCGAGGAATACAGGGATTTAGCAGCGGTCTTCAGCGAGGAGGAGTGTAATCACCTGCCCCCTCACCGACCGACGGATTGCGCCATAGAGCTATTGCCGGGGGTTAAGCTCCCGAAACCCCGGATGTACGCGATGACACCACCGGAGGTGCAGGAACTCCGTAGATACATCGACCAGAACCTAGTGCGAGGGTTTATTCAGCCTGCTAGGTCCCGGATAGCGGCTCCCGTCCTCTTCAAAGAAAAGAAGGATGGTTCATTACGCTTATGTGTCGACTTCCGGGGGTTGAACGCAGTATGTGTTGAGCATGTATACCCCCTGCCCCTAATGAAGGATCTATTGGCGCATTTGGGGACGGGCCGCATATTCACCAAATTAGATCTACGGGAGGCGTACTATAGAGTACGAATTAAGGCTGGCGACGAATGGAAAACGGCGTTTAACTGTCCGTTGGGCAGTTTCCAGTTTCGCGTCATGCCGTTCGGGTTACGAGGGGCCCCCGCAGTATTCATGCAGTTAATCAATCAGGTGTTGCATGAGCACCTATACCACGGGGTACTCGTGTACCTAGATGACATTCTAATATATACCGAAACACGGGAGGAGCATGTCAGCCTGGTACGGCAAGTCCTGCAGAAGTTGCTGGAGGCCCAGCTTTATGTGAAATTATCGAAGTGCGAATTTCACCGGGAACGACTAGATTACCTGGGCTACCGCATCTCGGGGAGCGGGGTGGAAATGGATCCGGGCAAGGTGCGAGCCGTACAGGAATGGCAAGTGCCCCAGACTAGACGCCAACTGCAAAGTTTTCTCGGATTCGCGAATTTTTACCGTCCGTTCATTCCATCATTTGCAACCGTGGTGCATCCTCTTACGGAACTACTGCGGACGAAACACCTCACAGCGAGGCCCCGCCCGAGCCAACGGCTAGAGTGGTCTGTGAGTTGTCAAAAAGCGTTTGAGTCACTGAAAACGTTATTTGCTAAGGAGCCCGTGTTACGCCACCCAGACCAGAGTGCCCCTTTTGTGGTCCAGGTGGACGCTAGCGATGTAGCGGTGGGGGCAGTGCTGTTGCAGAAGGATAGTGGGGGAGCGCTGCAGCCATGTGCCTATACGTCGCGTAAATTCACGACGGCCGAACGTAGCTGGACTGTCTGGGAAAAGGAGGCCTTCGCGATACGCTGGGCCCTGGCAACGTGGCGGCATTTGTTGGAAGGGGCCAAACTGCCCTTTGAGGTGTGGACAGACCATAAAAACTTGGAGGCGCTACAAACCCCGAGACGCCTGGCCCCCAAACATGTTCGATGGGCACAATACTTCAACCGGTTTAACTTCACACTGAGGTATGTGCCGGGGGGAAAGAACTTTTTGGCCGACGCATTATCGCGGATGCCGCAGTACCGTAGCAAACGGGAGGAGGTGATACAGGCCCTGGTGCCGCCTTATCGGCGTGAGACCGCTGAGACCGTAACCCACAGGTCCCAGGTAAGCGGGTTAGAGGCCATTAGGGCTGCCTTACTGTCTGATACGTGGGCGAATGAGCATTCTGAATGGTTGACTACTCGAGACGGTGTGGCATGGAAAGGGGATAGGATATACGTGCCCGAGAGCCTACGCCCCTCCGTTCTTCGAAGGTGTCACGACGCTAAACAAGCGGGCCACTTTGGGTTTTTAAAGACCCTGCACCTAGTGCGGCGGCAATTCTGGTGGCCCAAACAGAAAACGGATGTGGAACAATATGTAAAAGGGTGCCATGTGTGCGCTAGCGCGAAGCCCCGAGTAGGGAGGCCCATGGGGTTATTACAACCGGTGGCCGATCCATCCCGGCCGTGGGAAGAGATCGCCATGGATTTTATCGTAGAACTACCCGGCAATCGGGGCTACAGTGTGATATGGACCGTGATAGATCTCTTTTCCAAGCAGGCACATTTCATCCCCTGCAGAGGCCTGCCATCAGCGCGACGATTGTCTCGGTTGTTTATTCAACACATCTATCGGCTTCACGGTGTACCTAGGAGAATAGTGTCAGATAGAGGGGTGCAATTCACTGCGAAATTCTGGAGGGTGTTCGTTCGTTCGCTAGGGTCCTCACAGGCGTTGAGTTCAGCATATCACCCGAGCACCAACGGAGCGGCGTAAAGGGCAAACGCTATGGTGGAAAGGTACCTCCGAAGTTATGTGTCATTCCAGCAAACGGATTGGGTGGATTTATTGCCGTTTGCTGAAGTGGCATATAATAATACCGTCCACAGCAGTACGGGGTATACCCCGTTTAAAATAGTGTATGGTATGGAGTTTAACCCCATGCCCGAATTGTCACCAGAGGTGGCCAGCGGCCAGACCCCTCAAACATGGCAGTCCAAAATTTCAGGGTTGTGGGACCGGGTGCGGGTAGCCCGAAGGAAGGCCGAAGCTGCTGCCAAAGTCCAAGCCGACAAAAAACGGGCCGAGCATAAACCGTTCAAAGTGGGAGACTGGGTGTATTTAGCCACCAAATATCTACGTCTGCAGGTGCCATGTAAGAAGCTAGGCCCGAAATATGTAGGGCCTTTCCAGATCCTCAAAGTGGTTAACCCAGTTACAGTTCAGCTACGGCTACCCGCCTCTCTAGGCAAGGTTCACCCCGTGTTCCATAGTAGTCTACTCAAACCAACACATAGAAGTCCCTATGCTGACGGGGCACCAGGACCGATATCCGGGTCCCATTACGAGGTGCAGGAGGTCCTAGACTCACGGAAGCGATATGGTAAAACCCAATACCTCCTTCGGTGGAAGGGCTACCCGTTATCAGATGCGACCTGGGTGGGAGAGGGGGACATAAAGGCACCCAACCTGATTCGGACGTTCCATCGGAAGCACCCGGATAAGCTGGGGCGAAACAAGTGTAACGTTGTGTACTCAACCCCTTTCCTTTCCTCCCCAGGGGGACGCGTGGTAGAGGGGGCCGCATGTCAAGCCCCGACGGCTTGCCATAAGGACAGGGACAGGGGGAGCACGAACGTCAACTCACCGGGGCGAGAAACAGCTGAGCCGTGCACCGCCACGCCCCACCGCCGCACCGGGCGAACTCCCTCTGGGCGGACGTCTCCACGAGAAGCACGACAGACGCCAACGCCACCTGATGGAACAGCGGGAGCTCCTAAGAGCCACTTGCGGGCTAATGGGAATGTACCTCGGCGGGAGAGCGGGGGGTTGTCTCTTAGCCACCAGGGAATCCGGCAGGGCGAGATTGGCAGCGGGCAACAGGGGCGCAGGTCGGACGCACGGACAGCGGGGCGTGGGGGCGGAGCTTCGTCGGGCAAAGGGACAGCACAGGGAACGGCCGTAGCATTTATCCATCTCAAACGGATGCTGGTGTGGGATGGGGGGCGGAGCTGCAGGGTGGAGCACGCCGATATATTGCGGTGGAGGGAAATCAGCCCCAGTGCTGACTTTGTCTCACATGCTTAATAAAGAGCTTGGTGGATGTCAGCGTGTGCCGGTCTTCTTTGCCTTGCGCTGCGGACGACTTTGGATACGTTGGACAGCAGGGACACGATAGGGGGCCCCTGAGATGCAGAGAGAATTAAACACTGGATAAGAACAGGCGCACTAATGGGGACGCCTGGAATCCAGGTAAGTCAGCAGCGTGGATAAAAACAGGCACACGATAGGGGTCGCCTGGAACCCAGCTATACTGTGCACGGATAAGAACAGATGTACGATGGGGGATGCCTGGAATCCAGAAAGGGCTGTTATGGGTAAGCACAGGTGCACGATGGGGTACGCCTGGAATCCAGATAACTCTGTGAATGATTTGGAGACTTCCAATCCTATGAGTCAGTGTCAGCAGAGCAGTCAGGAGACACCAAGCTTGAATAACCCCTAAAGGGCGGTGAACAACTAGGCCAACAGTTTACCAGATGTAATTATTATTATTATTATGGATCATCGCACAGTCAGCCAGATGTTCAGACTGGATTTGGCATTTTGTCTACCTATCGAGTCCTTACCCAGGACCTGGGATAGGCAGATGTGGATGTTTGATGGTATTACAGGTATCATCGCAGGATGGAAGCAGTTCCTATAAGGCCGCCTTTTGCAATTGACTAATAGCAAATTTGTCAATGCCAATGGTGTTCAAGTGGTGCTCCAGTTGTTTTGGGATTGCACCCAAGGAGCCTATTACTATTGGTACTACCCTTGCTTGCTTTTGCCACAGTCTTTCTATTTCTATTTGTAGGTCTTTGTATTTTGTTATCTTCTCCAGTTCTTTCTCGTCTATTCTGCTGTCTCCAGGCACTGCCACGTCCACTATCCAGACTTTTTTGTCTTTCTTATCGACAATTGTTAAGTCTGGGGTGTTATGTTGCAGGTGCTTGTCTGTTTGAATTCTGAAGTCCCAGAGCAGTTTAATTTTATCATTTTCTATGACTTTCTCTATATTATTATTATTATTATCGATCATCGCACAGTCAGCCAGATGTTCAGACTGGATTTGGCATTTTGTCTACCTATCGAGTCCTTACCCAGGACCTGGGATAGGCAGATGTGGATGTTTGATGGTATTACAGATATCGTCGCAGGATGGAAGCAGTTCCTAGTAAGGCCGCCTTTTGCAATTGACTAATAGCAAATTTGTTAATGCCAATGGTGTTCAAGTGGTGCTCCAGTTGTTTTGGGATTGCACCCAAGGAGCCTATTACTATTGGTACTACCCTTGCTTGCTTTTGCCACAGTCTTTCTATTTCTATTTGTAGGTCTTTGTATTTTGTTATCTTCTCCAGTTCTTTCTCTTCTATTCTGCTATCTCTAAGCACTGCCACATCCACTATCCAGACTGTGGCAGTGCCTAGAGATAGCAGAATAGAAGAGAAAGCTATCTCTAGGCACTGCCACAGTCTGGATAGGATTATTATTATTATTATTATTTATTTTTGAATTTATTTATTTATTTGTTTATCTATTTAACAACAAAAAAATCCCTGTGTAACTCCGAGTGGGTCTCAATAAAGAGCACGTGGGAAATTATCCTGTTGAAGAGAAAGGAGCCCCTTCCTCCAATTTAATAACTAGGATCCCCCGAACTTCGGGACCACATGGTCCAAGATGGCCACTGCACGTGAAAAAACGGCCGCCTGCCTCGTTTTGGGAGACTTTGTGGGAGGAGAATTGCTTGGTGCGAGAGCTCTCCTGCCCTGTGATCAACGTCTCCCAAAACACAGGAAATTCATCAAAATTGAGTTGGCTGCCTCCCTCCTATGCCGCCTACCAGCTGATTGGCGGCAGCGGCTGGGCGCGCATATGTGCTTGCGGCCCGAGAGGAGCAGAACGAAGAGAACAAGCCACCGAGACAAAGAAGGGAATTCCGGCTTGAATAAGCTTCAGAGCTGCAGCTGCAGCTCCCAAATTAGCAAGTGAATAGTAAATAGCCTCGAGTAAAAGGGAAAGGAAATCCCCCCCACCTACTGTTCCCAAGGGAGACCGATCTGAGACCAGTTTAGAAATAGCTCCCAAAATAGCAAGGTTCTCTACAAGAATTGCATGCGTTGAGTAAATCCCCCCCCACCTACTGTGCAATAAATCACCAGAGCTGCAGCCGCACTCTCAAATCCCAAGGGAGACCGATCTGAGACCAGTTTAGAAATTAACCTCCGCGAATGCACTGGAGCCTTCTTAATTCAGGGGCCCTTGGGTAAGAATTATTTTTCAGTTTGGGAGGAGGAAGGAAAAGAAAATGGAGTTCCCTCCTGGGAATTCAGTTTCTGTTTCCCCCCCCCCTACTCCTGAAATTTTGGGAATTAGGGTGTTCCTGAATAGATTACCTAATAATAGGAATTAATTCTATACTAAGTACAGCCTAACTCAGCAACTGTGAGAAATTCCACCAATGGAGACTGTACCTGCCTAAGAGCCAAATCTGCATGTCTGTCCAATGGGCGAGATCAAGTCAAGAATGGGATCTCTATGGTCCAGGACAGGCGTGGCAACTTTGGCTGACTTGATCTGATTGGGCAGGAATACAGTCTAAACCCATTGGTGGATTCTCCATCTCTAGTGCTGGAGAATGGAAAGAACTGCAGAGGTCTTAAACATGTATTAGATAAAAATAATATCTTTACTTAGAGATGAGATATGTAAGTGAAAAATGGCTATTCATGCCCTTACTTCATACAGTCTTTGCCTACTTTAAAATAAAAGATGATTTTATTAACAAAAGAAACAACATCTGTATCTGATATCCTTAAAGAAAGGGCTCAAAAGTTGGTATAGGTAAGACAGAAGCAGACAACCTAGAGTTTTTCATTTTTTCTGGATCTGAATAGCAATCAACAATCGGGATCAAACTGAATTTCCTGAAATTACCACTTACTCTATTCGTAAATTCAAAAAGGTTTACTCCTTAGAACAGTGGTTCTCAACCTTTCTAATGCCGTGACCCCATAATACAGTTCCCCATGTTGTGGTGACCCCCAAGTGGGCGTGGCCACCAATAAGAGGGAGTAGGACAGCTAGGGAAAAGGGAAAAAAATGGTGGACAGCATGGTTTGGTGACCCCTGTGAAATGGTCGTTCGACCCCAAATGGGGTCCCCACCCACAGGTTGAGAACCACTGCCTTAGAAGTTCACGAATATATGCATGTAGGGTTTTAGCAACAGTATGGACATGGTTTGGTTTGGTTTTAAGTTCCTGCTATAACATGGTACAGCCCCAGAAGCCTCCCATCCAAGCACTAATCAGACCAGACCCTCCTTATAAATTGAGATTATAGAACTTTAAAATAATAAGAATCAATAAGATGATCTAAAACATTTGTCTATCACAACAGTTCATTTTCAGGAATGTAGCTCTTTTACTGCACCCTGAGTAATGCCTACCTGTGAAAGCTCAGCAGGATTAGGGTAAATAGCACTAAAGGGCCTCTCCCTTGGAGATAGGCAAGAGTTTTCTCTGGAATGTTTAAGCTTATCTGATAACAGAGGTGAGCCTGAAATACAAGACAAACTTAGAGAATCAAAACAATTCTTCAGTCTGCAATATGATGGATTATTTGGGTGGGAGACACATATTGGATAAAGAATTTATAGAGTCCTATATCCCATATAGAATTTCCATATAATGTGATTCAGACCTAGTAGTATAGTTTTGATCCAGAAAGATTCCATAAGGATCTTTGTGTAATAAAACACTAACCTCTGGCACTGGATGGAGCAGAGCTGGTCACATTAGGTGAAGCAGAATGAGTAGAACTCAGACTTGAGGTAGATGGGCTTGGCTGGAAATACATAAAAGCCACAAACTCTCAGTATCATGCAACATGATGAAAAAATCAGCAGCAACATGTACTGACTAATGATATGGTACATTATGACAGCAGCTCAATACAAAAACTTTTAGGCTCATGGAAAATGTAATATTTGAAGCAACAATATGGTTGGGTGATACATAAATGTTTGAGAATACAACCTGATGCTTGTCTATTGCCTATAAGAAAAATGGCACAGAGGAACATGTTTATATGATTGCAACCTAAATTCAATTCAGATTATTCCATAACAACCAGGTCAGATTTTGTCTAATTTATTTTCTTTAGTGACCATTGATTGATTGTGCTAACATTTATAAAATAACTGTAGATCTTATAAAATAACAATATATTTTCCTCTTGTTCTAAGATTCTTTAGCAATGTTCCTCCTTTGTAACTCTATCAGAAGAGAATTTTATCTGCTATTTTCAATTATATTCTATTCCTAGCTATTAAAAATATAGGGTAAAAAATGCCCCATTCTTTTATTTTGGGGGAATTGTAAGACAGAAGTACTCTTGAGAAAGCGCTCAAGAGAAACTAAAGGTACATTAATATTAATTCCAAAAATAAAAACAATATTTTAGAGTACTTGCAGATACTTGAATTTTGTTTCTTTCAAGAATAATTTTTGTCCATTAGAGCAGGGGTTCCCAACTCCCAGTCCGTGACCCACTACCGGGCTGTGACCTGTTCGCAATCAAGCCACGGGCCAGCACACACATGCATGCACAGCTCGACTCGTGCGAATAGCGGGCTGGCACACACATGAATGCACGTGCAGTTCCACTTGCAGTCGAGCTGCATGTGCATGCACATGCGCGGCAACCCGATGCTTATGCGAGTCAAGCTGTACACACAGCATGCGCACCAGCACACCACTCACACAGCATGGTACCCCTCTCCCCCTACAGTTGGGCTGCCAATCCACAAAGATTGGGGACCACTGCATTAGAGAAGTACATGTGAATCTCACAAAACACAGACTACAATAGGAAAATTATTTTTTAATGTAATCCTATAATGAGGAATCCCAGGGTTAATATATTAAAACTTTGCACTTTTTTTTGTTTGACTGATAATCTTATATATGATATATATGCTTACCTGGACTTGGTTTTTCTACTTGATACATCACTGAAAAATCCCGGCACCTTACTCATTTTTAAATTGTTTCAAAAGATGCATATTTATACATAAATAGGAATTTAAGCCTGCCAACTCAGGGCAAAATTCTACACTAAATCTCCAGAGATTCTTGTCTTACATATCAACAAAATCTAAATGCCACATGGAAATTGTTCTATTGTTACAACTCTTAGCAGTATAAAAATAAATAAGGCTTAACCGTTTTCTTCCACCTTCATGGACATTTACCCATATCAAGAAGTAATCATCTAATAATTACAGTATTACAGAAACATATCACTTGTTCATACAAGACTATGACTACATGTCAGGTTTCATACAATCAAAAGAAAACTGTATTTAAACTGGCATTAATAATATTATGTCATTGTATTTTAAAGTTTTAAAATACTTAATACTCCAGGGAGAGTTAGAACCAAATCTCTCACCCATATCTGTGGAAAGAGTTTTGTGAGGTGTCCTTGGTGCTCTGAGCTTGCTTGTTTTCTTGCAGATGTTCCCATTACCCTAACTAGGTAATATCATCAGTGCTAGTAAGGAGTGCTGTTTGCTGTCGGTTTATATTCCGGTGTCTTGCCTGTCTGTTGGGGTGGGGGCGGTCTTAGGGATTCTTTGATTGGGCTGTTTACTAATGGCTCTTTGGCAGTTTTTTGCTTACTTAATTGCTGGTCTGAAGTTGACCATGGAGTTAATCTATGCTGATCTGAATGCTGATTACTGGTGGAGAGGTTCTGGAGACTTTTTCTCTTTTGGGCTAGTTGATTGTCTTTTTTGCATAGTCTATAGATGTTGTTAATGTCTATGTGTCTATTGATGGCTGATTTGTCAGAGTGCCAGGCTTCTAGAAATTCCCTGGCATTTTTGCATTTGACCTGGTCTAGGATTGTCATACTTTCCCAATTGAAACAATGGTTAAATCTGTCTATATCTTGTGAAATTAAAGAATTTTCATCACACCTGGTACTCTGACAGCCATCAATAGACACATAGACATTAATAACAATCAGATCAACAATCAAGACCAGCCCCACCCACACAGCAGGCAAGACACCAGTATATAAACTGACAGCAAACAGCACTCCTTATTAGCACTGATGATGTTACCTAGTTAGGATAATAAAACATCTGCAAGAAAACAAGGTCAGAAAGGATCAAGGATCCCTCATTTCAACCCTGAGCTACAAATATTATCCTGTGTTGGTACCACAAACAGTTTTGTTCTATTTTTTTAGTGGCAATCCTATGTAGTAGAGTTTTTGCCCTTTTTTTAAACTAATATTTTTGTTTGTTAGAGTTTTTGAAATTTTTGGTGGCAGAGTTGCTGAATGTCACATATCAGTTTATGAGCTGCAATGGCACAATGGTTAGAATGCAGTATTGCAGGCTAATACAGCTCACTGCCAGGAGTTCAGTCCTCACTGGCTCAAGATTGACTCTGACTTCTATCCTTCCGAGGTCAGTAAAATGAGGACTCAGATTGTTTGTTGACTCTGTAACCATTTAGAGAGTGCTGTAAAGCACTATGAAGCAGTATATAATCTAAATGAGGGTGAAGGATCCAAGAATACTGGCTGGCAGTCAAATGCCACAATCCCAAATCCTTAATCTCTACTCACACCAACACCAAACAACACCAGATCAATTGGAGCAACACAAAAATCATTGGCCGTGCTACCACCTGCCATGCTCTTGAGTTCATCGAAGCCTGGCACTCCACAAGCAATTTCATCAACAGACACATTGACCTACAACCAACCTATGAACCTCTCAGAATCCAAATCAACTGCACAGCCAACCAGAGACAGCTCAACCATCTCACACAAGCCCTCCCCAACCAGCACTTCACCTCCCAATGACTCTCACCCGATATAACTTACTCATCACAAGACCCAACACAAGACTCCCACTGATGACTCACATCTGATCCATCACAATACCCATTACAAGACCCTCACTTGACATACCCACACCTGACCCCTCACAAGACCCATCAGAAGACCTTCACTTGACACACGTATACCTAACCCATCAAGACCCATGATGACACGAAGTCCTTATAAACAGAAGAACACTGACACTGACACCCGCTAAACTCTGCTGAAGATGTTATCTAGCCTGGTAATTAAAATTCGGAAAACACCTCCCAAGTTCAGAGAATGAACTGTCACCCTCATCCTACACCCGAACTACAGATATTTGCCAGTATATAAGTCTAAGTGCTGTTGCTATTGCTATTAGTTATCACTGCTTCCTTTGTGGATATTTAAGAATAAGTAGTACAGCAATTGCCCACATGCCTACATGTTAAAAGTCATGTTATTTAATAAAGCAACCATACACCAGACATGCTTACATACATGATCCAAAGATACATATTATATCTTTGGGTCTTTACCATAAAAAAGAAACCACTTTCCTCTGGAGATGAATGAAAGAGTTAACTTTCCCCCCCTGATATATTCATTAATTAGCTTTTGGTTACTAGAACTATGTTTTAAAGATGCATTGTTTTAAACATAATGCTATTACATAATGACTTACATGTCAATTTCTGTTTACACTGTTTACATTGTTTCAACTATCAGTATTAAATCCAAATCCTCACAGTTCCTTTTGGATTTGCTGCTTTCTCACACAACTTCCCATCCTATAAAAAGCCTTAGAAGATGTACATATACCCATCTCAGATGAGGTATCATCTGGTACCTGCATGTTGAAAACTTCATCCGAGCTTTCGGATTGTCCAGTTATATTGCTGACCTCTGCAGATGCTTGAGAGGACAATGATGAAGAAGAGTATCTGTTGATAGCTGGGTAACTTAATGGACTATTGCAAACAAAGAACAGAACAAATTTCATTAATCCTGACTCTAATTCCAGTTTATCATGTCCTACTTTTAATAGTTTAATTCCACAGGATCCATGTATAAAAGATACATCCACATATAGTGCTCAACTTACAACAGTTCATTTAATGACCATTTGAATTTAGAACAGCACTGAAAGAAGTGACTTATGACCATTTTTCACATTAACGACTATTGCAGCATCTCCATGGTCATATGATAAACATTCAGACATTTGGCAACTGACTCATATTTATGACAACTGGGCCATGTGATCACACTTTGCAACCTTCTGACAAGCAAAGTCAATAGGGACACCAGATTCACTTAACAATTGTGTTATTAACTTAACAGCTGGAGTTTAACAACTGTGGCAAGATAGGACATAAAATGGGGCAAAATTCACTTAACAACTGTCTCACTTAGCAACAGAAATTTTGAGTTCAATAGTGGTTGTAAATCAAGGACTACCTCTATTGATATTTTTAAACTGATTGTGAAAGATTATGTATGAATGGGTAGTATTAATTCATTTCAGAATGTTTTCTGACATATCAAAACAAGAGAATAGTCTATTTCCAAATTCTGCAATACAACTATGTTGGAATATTCATGAGCAGGAAGAGTCATGTGGTAACTCAGTCAGCCAATGTGAAAAAAGTGCTACTGAGTCTGTGCAAAAAAGTTATTGAGTTAGGAGCTGGATTTTTTTATTCAGTCTCAGGTCTGTCTCTGTATCTCTCTGTAAGAAGTCTTCATTGTGCTATGTTGCTGTAAAGAAGAATGTATGGTATTGTAAATATTTTGATATGAATATAAAGTGGTTATTTGAATCAGCTAAATGCAGTCAACTTTGAGAACTTCTGATTTATTTTTACCAGCAGAGAAATAAAAATTGTCTAACAGGTTATGGGCCCAGAGCTTACTAAGGACTGCATTGTAATTTAAAGCTGGAAGAAATTGCCTGTGTTTAGAAAATATAAGAACAAGGCAGAATTAGCAGAATAGCTGCAATGGAATTTAAGGAAAGCTCTGTGCCTTGTTTGGGTCAGAAGAATTACATTGTGTGGGCTGCAAAAATGGAATGTTCGCTGAAAGCTAAAGAGCTGTGGTATATCGTAGAAAATCCACCACAAGTGTTTGCAGCTGCTGATCAGAAAAGTCATGATCGAGCAATGGCTTATCTCATCTTGAATTTAGAGGATGAACAATTTCTAAATGTTGCAAATTTAAAGACTGCAAAGATTTGGTTGAAGTTGAGAGCTGTACACGTGAATGTTTCTGCATGCAATATAGTGCAATTGTCAAGAAAACTTTACAGGGCCTATTTGCAACCAGGCGAATCTGTGGAACAGCATTTAAATAAAATGCAAAGTTTATTTTTGGACTTAGAACAACATGGGATTAAATTCCCTGAGTCCCAGAAGGTTTTATTGGTGTTGAACAGTTTAGATAAAACCTGGGACACAGTTTCTGCAATATTTGAGTGTAAAGAAGAGCAAGACTTAAATTTTGAGGCTTTAAAGGCATGTTTGCTTAATGAAGAAGAAAAGCGCCATTTTAGGAACAGCCACGAGGAGGTGAAATTCCTGAGGAGGGGGTCCAGACTGCAAGTCTCCAGAGAAGGAACAAGCAGCAGATGGGACCAAGTTGCAACAAAGGAAAGATTGTGCACGCAGAGTGCTCAGCAAAAGAAAACTTTCTACGTTTGTGGTGCAAGCATACATCTGAAAAGGAACTGTTTGCAGAGAAACAATTTGCAGCGAAGGACATTTTTGCAAGCAAAGAAGACTGATTTGCAAAAGGAACATTTTGGTGTTGCAAAAGTTTGCTATAGCAACAACAGAGACAAGTGGTTAATAAATAGTGGGGCAAGTCAAACAATTGTTAATGACTCTGAATTATTTTGCAGGTTTGTTCCAGTAGCACAAGAAGCTGTGGCTTTGGCTTCCGGTACGGGGCGGCGGCGATGGCGGCTATTTTCTAGCCGTCCAGCTGGGAAGGTGTCAGAGCCGCGGAGCATAGCGTGCATCAGCTGGCCCGCGGCTCGGAATCACCTTCCCAGGCAAAGGGAAGGGGTAGAGAACGCAGGAGTAGAGGTAGAACCCCTGAACCCCCTCTGGATTTTTTCCTAGAGGGGGTGGAAGGAGTGTTCCCTCGGAGCTCCTGCTGATCTCCGCCTCCCAGCTGTTTTTGCTTCTTCGGAAGCAAAAGAAACTGCCGCTTCTATCTCCGCGGTTACAGAGTTTCGGTGAGTAACTTTAGAAGCGGACAGAGCGGTTTAAAGGATTTTCTTTTATATAGTTTAGTGTTTTATTTTCTTTTTCTAGTTAGTTTTGGTTATTTCTCCTTTGTTCTTTTTTGCTGGCACGGAGAGAGAAAATAAGATGGCGTTTTGAAAGCGCTCAGCTTTTTTTTTTTTTGTCTCTTTGTTCTTATTTTTCTTGGAAAGTATTGGATCTAAATGATTGCTTTTGATTTTTTTGTTTTTGGCTTTGGATTTCTCTTTTGATTTCTTCTTTTTTTTGGAACTTGGAACTTTAAGGATTACAGCACTTTTGTTTTTTTTAACTTCTATTTCTCCCCTCCCTTTCTTTTTGGGGAGAAGGGAAGAGAGAACTGCGTTTTAAAAAATGGCTTCAAAGAGACAACCGCCTTCTATACTACCTAAGGTGGTTTCCTCTCCCACAACCTTAACTGTACAACAACAACAACAACAACTTAAACATGTACCACCGACTCAGCCACCACCCTCTCCTCCTCCACCAGGCCTGTCTGCACAAGAGATTAAAAACATAATGGGAGATGCTGTATCCCAAATCAGAGATGAAATGAAGCAGCTTGCTGTACAGATTAAATCTGAAATCAAAGAGGAATTAAACGAAATGAAGGATTTATTAGAAGATAATAATACCATCTTGCGGCAAGATATAGTTACAGCTGTATCAGGTTTGGCTTCGGTGGTGGTGAAGCTGGACTCGAGAGTGGAGGAAGTTGCTGATAAAGTTGATTTTTTTGAGGATAAATTTCAAGATATGGAAAGCAAGATGGAGATCTCACAAGCAGATATCCTTATGTCTCAGTATAGGGAGATGGAGCACGCCCTGAGGATCAGGGGTCTCAAGGAAGATATGAATCAAGATCTGATGGAGATGGTGCTTAGTGATCTAGCTGTTGCTCTGAATATGGATAAAGGAGAATTACGCAGAGAAATGGAAAAAATTTATAGAGTTAACTCTTGGATTGCGAAGCAAAAGAATTTGCCTAGAGATGTTGTGATCTATTTCACAAAGAAGTCTCTGCGCAATGAAATTATACAAGCTTTTTATAACAAGAGATTCCAGATTGCTGGCCAAGATGTTATCATTTTAAAGGAAATCCCATCAAAAATTTTAAGAAACAGGAAAGATTTTGCTTTCTTAGCTAATGAACTTAAAGCAAGATTGATGCCATTCAGATGGGAGATCCCGATGGGCATCGCTTTGAGCCATGCGGGGATGCGTTACAGGTTGAATACGGTTGTTAAAGCTAAAGAGTTTTATAATACGGTCCTGGGTGCAGGCTCAGCTTTATCTGTTCAGAAACCCTTGAGTGGTAAAGAGATGGAACAGCAATCTGAAGCATTAGGTCTGATCTCTGCTGGGAAGTGGCAAGCTGAAGGGCAACGTCAAACAGAGGTTAAAGAGCAGAGGATGACCCGTGCAGCACATAGACGCAAGGAAAAGGAGCAACAAAAGAAAGAGATTAAAGAATCTTCTTCGGATAGTGTTTCATTGCCGGTGGGAGGAGCAAGACCCAAGAGTTCTGCAACACATACAGCAATGGCAGACCTCCAGGTAGTCTTCTCCAGGCTTCTGGCCAAGGGAGATGGCAAAGTTCCTGACCAGGAATGTTAACGGTCTAAATTCCCCTCAGAAAAGAAAGAAAATCTTTTATTACTTAAAGCAACACAATAATGATATTATTTGCCTACAGGAAACTCATATTCTATTGAAAGATCAAAAATATTTAGTTAACGCCCGTCTGGGATCTCATTTTGTATCTTCTGCTCCTGCGAAAAAGGGGGGAGTGGTTATTTATGTGAAGCAAAATTTACCAGTTTGTCTGGTAGAATCAGATCCCCAAGGAAGATACGTGATGATTGAACTTGGTTTATATGGTAAGAAAATACTTATAGTGGGACTTTATGCACCAAATCAGCAACAGGAACAATTTTATAGATTGTTACATCAAAAAATAACTTTGCTGGACTACAGATCCGTGGTACTAATGGGTGATTGGAATGGTGTCTTAGATATACAAAGGGACAAGAAAGGTTCTTCTCCTCTTTTTAAACAGGCAAAACTACCTAAAGCCTTTTTTGACATGAAAGAGGATTGGGAATTAAGGGATTATTGGCGGGAATGTAATCAAGAGGAGAGAGACTTTACCTTCTTTTCAGATAGACATCAATCCTTTTCAAGAATTGACTTTTTTTTATCACAACAGATTTATATAATAGAGTAAAGAATGTTAAGATTTTTCCTAGGTCACTGACGGATCATAGTCCAGTCTGGATGGAGCTGATTCAAGAAAAAGAGGAGAGAAGATCTTGGAGGGTGAATGAGAACTTATTCAGACAAGAAAAGAATGTTCAAAAGTTAAAGGAGTGTTTAAAGGATTATTTTGCTTTAAATATGTATAAGGGGACTTCAATGTCAATGGTATGGGATGCAGGTAAAGCATTTATGCGTGGGATCCTGATAAAAATGAATAACTTTCATAGGCAAAAGCAGACTCAGAAACGTAAAGAATTGGAAGATGAAATTAAATTAAAAGAAAAGTCTTTGATTTTAAATCCCTCAGATGAAAGGATTAAAGAATCTATAAAGTTGTTAAGATCACAATTTAATATGTTGATGGCGGATCAATCCGCAACTAATTTAATATTTATGAAACAAAATACATTTTGTAATGCTAATAAACCAGGGAGATGGTTGGCCTATCAATTAAGAAAGAAACAGAGACAGAGAATAATAGATAAAATAAACTATAAGGGTAAATTAGTGTTTCAGAAGGAATTGATTAAGAAATCTTTTTTAGATTATTATCAGAAATTATATAAATCCACGAATGTGCAAATCTTAGATATAAATAAATATTTAAGCGAGGCCAGCCTTCCCAAATTGACAGAGGACCAGAGACAGGAAATTAATGGTTTAATTACTAATGAGGAAATTGCGATAGCAATTAAACAATTGAAACCAGGGAAAGCACCAGGTACGGATGGGTTGACATCTGTTTATTATAAAGCTTTAATGGAAGAGATGATTCAACCATTAGGTGATCTTTTTAATGACATTTTACAGGGTTCAGAGATTCCTCCCTCATGGCGTAGTGCTTTTATATCTTTGATTCCAAAAGAGGATCAAGATCTTACTTTACCAAAGAATTATAGACCTATATCTCTTTTAAATGTTGATTATAAGATATTTGCAAAAATTTTAGTAAATAGGCTTATGAGGGTTGTGCATTATCTTGTCCATAAAGCCCAATCTGGGTTTATAACTGGTAGGTATATGAAAAATAATGCTAGACAAATCATTAATTTATTAGAATATTTAGACAAGAATAACCAAGTTTCTGCAGGGCTGATATTTTTAGATGCTGAAAAAGCTTTTGATCAACTGAATTGGCATTTTATGTTAAGAGTAATTGAAGAGATGAATTTTGGCGAAAAGATATTACAAGCTCTTACGGTAATATACCAAAAACAAATGGCACAACTGATTGTTAATGGAGGTTTGTCAGAGGTTTTTACAATAGAGAAAGGTACTAGGCAGGGATGTCCATTATCACCGTTGTTGTTTGTTTTAACACTGGAAATATTGTTGATTAAAATTCGAGAGTCTCAGGAAATAAAAGGTATAGAAGTTAACAAAAAAGAATATAAGTTAAGAGCTTTTGCGGATGACTTGGTGGTTACTTTGTCGCAACCTAATTATTCTGTAGTAAAGTTATTGCAGTTGATTTATCATTATGGTTTGGTTTCGGGTTTTAAAATTAATGTTAATAAGACTAAAATCCTACCTAAAAATATGACTATTCGGGAGAAGCAGATTTTGGCTAACTTGACGGGTTTTGAAATTGTCAACAAGGTAAAATATCTGGGGGTGATGTTATCTGTTTCTAATGCAAAATTGTTTAAAAATAATTATGAAAGGTTGTGGGTCAGTGTGCAGAAAGACTTGAGGAATTGGGAGAAGTTGCAGTTATCTCTCATGGGAAGAATTGCAGTGATAAAAATGAATATTCTACCCAAGTTTCTTTTTTTGTTTCAAATGTTACCGATTTTGAAAAATGAGATTAACTTAAGTGAATGGCAGAAAGGAATCAATAAATTCATTTGGGCAGGGAAAAAGCCAAGGGTTAAGTTTAAAATCATGCAAGACTTCCGTGAGAGAGGTGGACTCAAGGTACCGAATTTGAAATTATATTATGATGCGGTGGTTTTAACATCAATCAGTGATTGGGTAAATTTAACAAACCTTGAGATACTCCATTTGGAGGGATGGGACTTACTTTTTGGCTGGCATGCCTATTTAATATTTAATAAAAAAGTGGATCGGGCTTTTAAATCTCATATCATAAGAGTTTCTTTACTTAAGGTTTGGAGAAAATATTATAAAAGTGATTCTAAAATACCACTATGGGCTATACCTTGGCATGCGATAGAAGGAATAAAAAGAGGGGTTAAAATGGACATGGTGTCTTATACACAGTTACTTAGATGGGATGGACAAAATTGGCAGTTAAAACTACTGGAAGAGTTAGTACATGAAAACATTACTTATACTTGGTTTCAATATAGGCAATTAGTAGATAGATGGAAGATGGATCGTAAGGTGGGTTTTCTCAGAGAAGATGAAAATTTTATTAAGCAAGTGAAGGACCAAAGACTAACTCATATTAAGAGAATTTATGGGGTTCTAGTGGAATTGGATTCAGAAACAGAATTAATTAAAGATTGTATGATCAGATGGGCACAGAATTTTGGTGAACCAGTCCTACTGGATACCTGGGAAACCATTTGGGTGAGAAATGTTAAATTTACACAAGCACAGAATTTAAGGGAGAATTTTTATAAAATGTTTTATAGATGGCACCTTGACCCACAAAAAATGTCTTTTATGTACCCTGACCTACAGCCTAAATGTTGGAGATGTGGTTGTTTGGATGCCACCTATTATCACATTTGGTGGTCGTGTAGAAATATAAAAGCCTTCTGGATTAAGATATGGTGGAATATTCAAAGAATTTTTAGAAGGAGGGTAAAATTTACTCCACAATTATTTTTGTTAGGTATAGTTACTGATTGTGACACAAAGGAGGTTATATTGATGTTAAACTTGATTACAGCCGCAAGGCTGTTAGTAGGACAATACTGGAAAAAGGAATCCTTGCCTACTTTGCAGGAATGGTTTCTTAAAGTGTCTTATTTGGCGGAAATGGCAAAGATTTTAAAAGAACAATCGCAAGAGAAATTTTTTGCTGTTTGGGATAAATGGATAAAGTTTATACAATTTAAATTGGATATAAAATAATATTATTTAGCTTTTTTATAACTTTTATTTTTATATACATACATATATCTTAGTTATATTCTCTTTTTTCATATAACTTTTTTATTTTTTTTTAATTAAGCCTATATTCTGCTCTGGGAAGTTCTGGGGGGGAGGGAGTGGGGGTTTTGGGGGGGTAGGGATAGGGTTGTTTTGTTTGTTTTGTTTAGTTTCTTGTCTATGTTTTTGTTGTATTGTTATTCTTCTGTTTTTTTGTAAAAATTTATAAAAATTTTCAATAAAAAAAAAAGAAGCTGTGGCTTTGGCAAATGGCCAGAAAGCAAAAGTCATCGGAAGAGGCGATGTAAAAATTCCATATTTGGAATCAAAGTTTACCAATGTGCTTTGTGTACCTGAGATGGAACATAATTTGTTAAGTGTGTCTAATTTAGACAAACAAGGTTTTGAGACCATTTTTGTAAATGGAAAGTGTCTCATCAAGAGGAATGGGAATATTTGTGCAGAAGGCATAGAGGAAGATAATCTATATGTATTGCAGGGACAAAAGGTTCAATGTTCCCATATATTTAAGAATGTTGCAGAACACAATTCATGTGTTCATCTTCTACATAGAAGACTTGGCCATGCAAGCTTTAAGGTTTTGCAGCAAACACAAGAGTTTGCAGAAGGGCTAAATTTGAAGGGATGCAAAACATATTTGGACTGTGCAGTATGTAAAGCATCGAAGTCAAAGGCATTCCCAGCTAGTAAATATAGCACAAGACAAACAAAAAGAGCTCTAGAGCTGGTCCATGCAGATCTGATGGGATCTATGCAAGCTAGTTTGGGAGGAGCAAAGTATGCACTGGTAATTGTTGATGATTACAGCAGGTATGGGTTTTGCTACTTGCTCAAAGGTACGACAGAGGTGCTACAACAATTCAAACAGTGGCTAAGTTTTGTAGAGAGAAGGTACAGACAACAAGTATGTCAGTTGCAAACTGAAAGAGGTACTGAATTTATGTCAACTTAATTCCAACAATGGTTGTGGCAGTTGGGGATAAGACACAGACGTACAAATCCTTACACAGCAGCAGAGAATGGTGTAGCTGAAAGAAGGAATGGTGTTTTGCAAACAATGAAAGATTCATTATTAGAGGATTCTGGTATGAGCAGGTCATATTGGGGAGAAGCCATATTAACTGCCAATTATATAGTTAACAGACTGTAGAGTTCCTCCATTAATAATCCTCCATATGCCATTCTATATGGGAGAAAGCCATCGCTGGTACACTTGAGAATTTTTGGAAGTACTGCATGGGTACATATTCCGAAGGCAATCAGAAGAAAGGGACAGCAAAAGGCAAGAAAGCTCAGGTTTGTGGGCTATGAGCCAGGGTCCAAAGGATATCGCTTTAGCGATGGAAGTAAAAGAATTGTAATTTCAAGGTCTGCTAATTTTGCAGAACAAAATTGGGACAGAATTAATGCAAATTCTGGGTATGTCTCAATTAATGATGGTGATCTATTTAATAACAATAACTCATCTAATGATGGAAAAATGATTATTGAAGATGTCAATGTTCAGGGAGGAGAGGCTGAACAAGACATGAAGCCAGAAAGACTTGAGACACAGGAGCAGTTAATACCACGTAGGTCAGAGCAATGTAACAAAGGAATTCTGCCTGATTCTGTCAGCAAGGTAAAGGTTTGCAATGTGTGGTATGAGCCAAGAAGTTATAAAGAGGTGTTGGCATTACCAAAAGCTGAACAAGAAAAATGGAAGGAGGCCATGGATAAAGAGATGAAATCCATGGGAGACCATGAAATATTTAAATCAGTGACTTTGCCACAGGGAACCAAAGCTGTGGGTTGTAAGTGGGTATATAAGAAAAAGGTATTGCCAAATAATGATGTACAGTATAAGGCCAGGTTAGTGACACAAGGTTTTTCACAATTAAAGAATGTGCACTATGATGAAGTATTTGCGCCAACTGTGAAAAGTGAAAGTATAAGATTAGCACTGGCGTTGGCAGCAGCATATAAGCATAAAATCTGGCACTTTGATATCACAACTTCATTCCTCAATGCTGAGTTAGAGGAAGAAATTTATATGATCCAAGCACCAGGGTATGAAATTGCAAAGCTTAACATGGTGTATAAATTAAACAAGGCTATTTATGGGCTGAAGCAGTCAGCCAGAAACTGGAATATCTGTTTATATACTGCTTTAAAGGGTCTTAGATTTAAGAGTTGCAAAGCTGATAATTATATATATATATACTGGACAGTTACAAGGAGGGAATTGTCTACTGTTATCATTTGTGGATGATCTTTGCTTCATCGCAAAGGATGCATCACAAGTCAAGGAATTTGCTGATAAATTAGGAAAGAAATTCGAATTAAAGAATTTGGGAGAAATAAAAAATTATCTCGATGTAGAGATACAGAAAAATGAAAAAAGTGGTTATATTCTCAGTCAAAGGAGAAAAATTGAGCAGTTATTGGAAAAATATAATATGAAAGATAGCAATACTGCTCCCACACCCATGAGTATGGATTTTTATAATAGTTTAAGTGCGGACAAAGGTAAAACCTACAATCAAGAGATATATCACTCAGCAATAGGGAGTTTGTTATATCTATCACAGTGGTCCAGACCAGACATAGCTTGCGCAGTAAGCATTTTAAGTCGTTTTACTGCTGCACCTACAAAGTTACATTGGATGGGTGTAAAAAGGGTTCTCAGATATTTAAAGGGAACCATAAATTTGAATCTTCAAATACAGATTACTGAGGAATTGAAATTAAAGTGTTATGTCGATAGTGACTATGCAAATGACATAAACACAAAGAAATCAAATTCTGGGATTATAATATTGTTTGGAGGGACTCTGATTGGATGGAAGTCCATAAAACAAACAATTGTTGCTATTTCAACAGCGGAAGCAGAGTTTATTGCTTTATCTGAATTGTATTCTGAAGTAACATGGTATGTACAGTTGTTGCAAGATTTAAATATTAATGTAAAAGAATCTGTAAAGGTATTTGAAGACAATGCTGCCTGTATAAAAATGGCAACTGGTGACAGGGTGAAGAACAGAAGTAAATATGTAGACATTAAATATTGTAATGTCAGGGAAGCTGTAAAAGAAAAATTGATTAGTTTACATCATTGTTCTTCTGAGAATAATTTGGCAGACATGATGACTAAACCATTGGGTGGTGTTCACTATGGAGAATGTATTAAGTCAATAGGTCTGATGTCTCTTCCTGTCATGAAGGGAGGAGTGTTGGAATATTCATGAGCAGGAAGAGTCATGTGGTAACTCAGTCAGCCAATGTGAGAAAAGTGCTACTGAGTCTGTGCAAAAAAGGTATTGAGTTAGGAGCTGGATTTTTTTATTCAATCTCAGGTCTGTCTCTGTATCTCTCTGTAAGAAGTCTTCATTGTGCTATGTTGCTGTATGGTATTGTAAATATTTTAATATGAATATAAAGTGGTTATTTGAATCAGCTAAATGCAGTCAACTTTGAGAGCTTCTGATTTATTTTTACCAACAGAGAAATAAAAATTCTCTATCAAACTATTTTTCCCCAACATTACCCCTTCCATCACAGTAACCTACCCAATCCTTTCATGAATACTTCATAACCTCTCTTGGCAGCTATATACAATCATTTTAGAACAGTGGTTCTCAACCTGTGGGTCGGGACCCCATTTGGGGTCGAATGACCATTTCACGGGGGTCACCAAACCATGCTGTCCGCCATTTTTTTCCCTTTTCCCTAGCTGTCCTACTCCCTCTTATTGGTGGCCACACCCACTTGGGGGTCACCACAACATGGGGAACTGTATTATGGGGTCACGGCATTAGATAGGTTGAGAATCACTGTTTTAGAAGATCAGAACTGTCTTAAGTTTTTTGAATATTATCCCATCTTGTTATACACTTTATAAAAGATGTCCCTAAATTAGAACCACAGGAAGCTTTTTTATTTATTTGTTTGTAGCTTTAACTTACCCATATCTAGGAATTCTGCCCACCTCTGGACTCATGGAAATAGGGACTGAATTTCGAGAGACACATGGGCTTCCATTTGGAAAGTGAGCTGGACTGGACTGGATACATGAAGCAAATTCCTAAATTCAAATTTGATAATAAGAATTACTGTTTTAAAGATATTTTTACATCGTACTATTTTGTGGGAAAAGTTGAAGTCAAGTTTTAAGAAAAGCAAGATAGCCATGCAGCCAGAAGATGTCAGTGTTTATTGCTTAATAAAAATGTTATTTTAGATGCAGATATTTCTGTATTGGGCTTCAAATATATTATGTATTTAGAAGACCTGTCAGCATAAATCTCACATACCTGTATTCCTAAACTAGATTTCATCACGAAAAACTGATCCACCAGTTTTTTATGTAAAGGTCTCATATCCTGTGGGACAAACTTCTCATGTACAGCTAAACCAAATTCAAGAATCTGGGCCTTAGAATAAAAACCAAAACAAATTATTTGAATACACACACACACACACACACACACACAGAGAGAGAGAGAGAGAGAGAGAGAGAGAGAGAGAGAGAGAGAGAGAGAGAGAGAGAGAGAGGGAGGGAGGGAGGGAGGGAGAGAGAGAGAGGGAGAGAGAGAGAGAGAGAGTTCAATTCTACAGTAATACAGCTCAGGAATTTGTACTATTAATGCTATATACTTAGCTCTTACTGAGACAGTATGGATGACTCACGATTTAGTGATGGAACTAAAAACCAATTAATGTCAGGCACTCATTAATCAAAGATTAGTACTTTATCTGAACCCTAATTATATTTTTCCTCCAAGAAGGAACTACGAAGTTTTGATGAAATAAGCCAGCTTCCAATGCCAATTGCTAATCAAATCTTACTTCAAATATATAACAGTTAAAATTAACAATAAAGCTTGCTTGATTTGGGCAAGACAATAAGCTATAAATCAAACTGAAAACTTCCAAGATCAGACTTTTTAATACATTACCTCTGATACACATAGGCCTCACTTAGCAACCATTTGTTCAGTGACTGTATGAAGTTATAATGATGCTGAATGAGTAGTAGTTATGACCAGCCCTTAAAGTTATGGCCACTACACTGCCTCCCACAAACATATGATCCAAATTTGGGCTCTTGGTTGCCCACCTGCATTTATAATTGCTGCAGGTACTTTCACTCCTCCCCCCCCCCACCTGCCTATCTCTCCTGTCTCTGCTCTTTTGGCCTTTCTGCCCTCCCCGCCCTTGCACCATGCTTACCTTCACTGCTTTCTTCCTCCTGCTGCTGACAAGGTGCACTTGACCTAGGCAGCTGCTGGCCTTCATTATGCCTCAGGGAGGTCTTGCACAGTGTTCTTGAAGCCCCCCAAGGCCTCAGGAAGGACTAGGTGTGCCTCAGCAGCAGCAGGAAGAAGACAACAAAAGTCAGCTAGAGTGGTAGGGACTAGCAGGCTAGATGGCAGTGGAGTACAGGGCAGCCAAAAGGGCAGTGGGTGGAAATAGCTGGGTGGGGAAAACCAAAGCAAGCACTGCAAGGAAGCATGAGGTTCTTGTCTAATGATGAGATGGTCCTATCCTAAAAACCGCAACTATGGCTACCAGAACTGCTGTTGCTAAGTAATGCAATCACATGTGTTTTTGCTTCACATAGTGATGGAAATTCTCGTCTCATTTAAGATCATTAAACAATGTATTATGAGATTTAATCAGAGTTCTATCTATTTAATTGCCTCGCTTTTGATAGCACTGTTCAAGGAGTGCTACTGGCTATTCTGAGCTCCATACAAAGACAATGACCAGATATGAAACCCAGCACAAATTAGTACATACAATAATACATTTCAACAATTGTCTAGTTTAAACATTTCATTATCAATTTTAGAGGAAGAGAGAATTAAAATTACAAGATAATATTGGAAATTACTTAAAATCACAGCTTTATTTCTGCTTTCCTATCTTCACTAAGCCAGATGGAATTTATTTGCTCTTTATCCATACTTCCTTACAATGGATTATTATTGCAATGTATATACAGATATTGAGAACAAAACCCTATTTGTTTAGCCACTTCTTAACATCACTCTTAGGTTAGTAAATTAGTAAATTGCTAATAGTTGGAAGGGACCTTGGAGGTCTTCTAGTCCAACTCCCTGCTCAAGCAGGAAACCCTATACCATTTCAGACAAATGCTGGTCTAATTTCTTCTTTAAAATGTGCAGTGTTGTAGCACCCACAACTTCCATAGGCAAAGTCATTCCACTGATTAATTGTCCTCACTGTCAGGAAATTTCTCCTTAGTTCCAGGTGACTTCTCTTCTTAATTAGTTTCCATATGTTGCTTCTTGTCCTGCCTTCAGGTGCTTTGGAGAATAGGTTGACCCCCCCCTTCTCTCAAATCCCTCAAGTACTGGAAGAAGTTATCATATTATTCCTTTGCTAATTAATAACAAGGTTGCTTGTTCTTCCCTGTCCAGTCCTTCTAAATACTTGAAAAATCCTCAATAGAGGATTGGAATGGAAAATTGCTACAATGTAATGTTTTTTCCTAGGTATATGCCAATTCGGTTAAAATAGATTGAAAGCAGCTTGCTTGAATTTTCTTTTACCTGCTCAAGCATCAGTTCTCTTAAGCATGTGATCTTTTCTCCATCCTCTGGGTGGTTCAGAACATATTCCTTCACAAAGAATGCCTGAGAAGAACACAACCATTGCACAAAGTCATCCATATTACTTCAAAGTTGTGCATATAGTAGGAGTATTACAGGAAAATCCTGTTTCTCTAACATTACCTTGACTACTATTTAGACCATCTATGTCTGGTCTAAATGCACTGAGTTCTGTCAGTACCTGTTTAAGTTACTTGAATTATACAAACATTTGCAAACATTCTTATTATATTACATGGAATCACGTTCTCTGATCTATTTTGAAATCTAGGAAATCTACTGTAGCTACAGGTCTCTTACATCAGAGTTATATATCATGAAATGATAAAAATGTATTCATTGATAAAATAGTAAACATAGTAGGTTAATAGTAAACATAGTAGGTAACAAAATCTACATCAAAGGGGAAGACTTTCACAGTTTGGGATTCTTAAAATCAATGCACTTTTAAAATATCACCCCTATTCTTTCTTTTCATTAAACTAAACATACCCAATTCCTACAATTGTTCTTCATATGTTTTAACCTCCAGTGCTGAATCATCTTTGTTGCTCTTCTCTGCAGTCTTTCATTCAATACTATGGGAACTGCAAATTCATGGACCCATATCTGTAGCAGAAATTAATATTTATCTGCCAGAAAATGAGGACTCCACATTGTCCTCCAGTTTATCTTCCCCCACCCTGACATTTGATTTTGTCTTAAGCAATATGGTTAATAAAAATTAAAGCCAGCTGGGTGATATTGGCCCAGTACTGTCTCTCAATCCAACCCACATCACAGGGTTTTTTATTGTGGGAAAAATGGGAGGCATTGAATGTTTGTCATATTGAGTAATTTGTAAAAATAATAAAGGTGACATATAAATAAATAAAATTAAAAAAATAAATGTTGCCAGTGCATGCATCATAGTACATTGATGATGATATAGCAAAAATGTATTCTCACAATGTTATTTTACACACAGAAAAGAATAGTGTAATAATGAGAATACTATACTAGATAGAAAAATATTCAAGTCTGAGTATACATAGAAATTCACAACTTCCTCAGTCTAAGGTTCTCAGAGTTGTTTTGATAATAATGATGAGGAAACAGAAGCATAATATACTGTAATTGTTCTCTTAAAGAAAGAAAGCATAATGTCAGAATCCAATTATATTTCATCTTTAATTATCAAACATAGAAAACCCCAATTCTGCCTTCTCTGGATTCTGCCATAAGAGGGAGAGAAGGGGGAGAACAAAGGGGCTTTATGGCCCTCACTTCCTTCAGTATACTTCTAAGGAACTGAATGTGTTTATTGCAACCTCAAAGAGTTTTAATGTAGTTAGCACCAAAGAACCTTATCATAACAAAGGGGGCTATTTACCTTTCATGTAGTTTATCTGAAGTCTCCATCCAGATGGAAGAAAGGAATAAAGGGGTGGAATTGTGATGCCTGAAACTATCACTGGAAGGGGGGGTGATTGGGTGGGACTACTGGGGAACCCCTTAAAACCTTGAATGGGAGAGCTTGGACCCCAAGTACTGTCTAGCACGCCTGCAACCACTTCTTCTTAACAAAGGATTCCTGTTGGAAGAATTATTCCAAGAGTTCTAATGTAAGGACCCAAGTGGGGTGGGTCCTTACATTAGACAGGACTTGCAAAATTAATCCACCTGGAAGGGAGACCCTTGCCGGGGGATTTTGCAAAAATTTACCATGTCAGACAATGGAGCAAGAGAGGGGGAAAACTCCCTGGAAAGAGAGCCGCTGACCCAGTTGGAACCTTGCCAGATGTTGGGATCCTGAGAGGCCAGATTCCTCAGGAGAAGAAGTGGTGGAGACACAGGACCACAAGCCTCGCTGGTCGATGGGCGTTGGAAAGAAAAGTGAGTGGGGAAAGGAATCAAGAAAGGTGACCCTGAGACGGGGACCAAGCAACCAGAATGGAAGCAGGAGATGGAGAAATCCCTGCACGCAAGTGAAGAGGGAGGAAGCTGGGCACCGTACTCAGACTGGATCCTAGAGAAAGCTATTGACCTGATGAAGAGAACTCTCAGCTCCCTAGGAGAGGAGAATCCTGAGCCCTACGGCCGCCCCAGCTCCTGGAGCCGCAAAGGGAGAGACACCGAGGGGGACGTGGAACCTGCAACCCAGGGGACATCTACTGATCCAGTAGCCTCCACCCCCTACCGGACCACAGATGGCAATCTGGACGGAAGACACTACCACCAACAACGGAGGCACTGATCCATTCCAAGACGTCCACCATTGGAGGTGAAATTCAAAGGGGAGCCAACACGCTTGGGGTTTTTCTTAACCCAAGTTCTCAGCTACATGGAGGAATACGGGCAGGACATTCCCAGTGACAAAGCCCGCATCCGGATCGTGCAATCTGCCCTGGATGGACCGGCTGCAGATTGGGTGGTGAACTTGCATGACTCCAATGCCCCAGAACTCAGTAACTTCAACCGTTTCATGTCCTCTTTGAGAAGATGATTTGAAGATCCCCTGGCTGATCGCAAAGCCCGTGAAAGGATAAAAACGATGAGGCAAGGCAAACGCCCGGTGGCTGAATATACACAAGAATTCCGGGGCATTGCCAGCAAATTGGCCAGAAGACATCCTCCTTAGCCATTTCAAAGACGGACTAAACTATGATCTATATGATGCTTGCCTGCCCCGAGGGGACCCACACCGACTTGAGGAATGGTACGTCTTGGCAGAGGAAGCAGAGATCGACATATTGAAGAGGCACCGCCGAGGAAAACAATGGAGCCGCCCCCCGCCTGAGCTGACACACGAACCGATGAAATCATCGGCTACAGCCAAGAAGCAAATGGGGTGTTTTAAGTGCGGAAGAGAAGGGCATCAAGCTGTAGAATGCCGCTCAAAGGCCCCCCAGCACAACCCAGACAGATCCCCAATCAACAAATCCAGAAAGTCTTCAGCTAAGCCAAAAGAAACGGCCATGAGAATGATGGAAATTGCAGAACCCCCCACTTCTGCTCACCAAGGGGAAAGAACTCCAGCCTACACCACAGGGACGGTGGATGCCTCAGATGACAGCTCGGAGGGCGAACCCCTGGTAAGTGGATGCATCACACCCATCTTCAAAACAGTGACTATATTAATCCCCCCCATGCCCGAAGCTGTGAAGGTGAAAGCCTTAATAGACTCTGGCTGCACCCGCTGCCTCATTAGCCCAACATTAGTGGGGAATCTGGGCATCCCATTCAGGAGACTGGAACAACCAATCTCAGACTTCCTGTGGATCAAGCGGCTACGATGGCTGCTTTTCACAAAGCAGCCCGTTCCTGGGTTGTGTAAAAGCAGCAGGACTTTTACAATCAGCTGTCCTGTGGCTTGAATTTCTTCCCTGGGAGAAAGGGAAGAAAAGAGCTGCTCAGGCAGAGGTAAGAGCTCCCCTGGATCCCTATAATTTCAGGGATCGGAGGGTAGAGCTCCCTCGGAGCCTGAGCCAACTCCGCACTCCAGGACGTCTTTGTCCCGAAGTTCTGGGATGAAGCAAGGCATCGCTCCCACATCTGTTTTTTTTTTTGGAGCTTGTGAATATTCAAATGCAGACGGAGCACACCAGGAGAAAGTGGATTTAAGATTTATTGTGACTTTAACTCCTGCAAGCATCTTCCCCCTCTTTTTTTGTTTACTTTCCCTTTTAAAGAAAGGGAAAGTGAAAGGCAAAATGGCGATTGTCTTTCTTGTTTGATCTGCATTACAAAGTTAAAATCCGGATACAGACTAATGCTTCAAATATAGAAGCAAGAATTTGTCTTTTTATTGTTTGTTTTTTTCTTTTTTCTTTTTTAAGGAATATTTAAAAGAACTGTGATTTTTTCTTTTCCTTTTTTTATTTTTTTTTAAATAAGAATCTTTCTTCTTAGAACTTAATGAAAATGGCTTCACAATGTTTGCCTCCTCCTCCTAAAGCTACTATCTCTTCCCCAATGACCCAGCCTGTCTCCCAGAAACCAAAATCACCTCCACCCTCTCCTCCTCCTGCAATTTCTCTTAAAGATTTACAAGAAGCTTTAAAAAAACATGCTTTGGATATTAAGGAGGAAGTAAAAGATCTTATAATTGCAGAGAGGGCAGTTACAGAAGAACTGTCAGAATCCAATTATATTTCATCTTTAAATTATCAAATATAGAAACTCCCAATTCTGCCTTCTCTGGATTCTGCCATAAGAGGGAGAGAAGGGGGAGAACAAAGGGGCTTTATGGCCCTCACTTCCTTCTTTACACTTCAAAGAGCGGAATGCTGAATGTGTGTTTATTGTAACCTCGAAGCGTTAGCATACCAATGGAGGGTAGTTGCCTTTCATGTAGTTATCTGAAGTCCCCATCCAGACGGAAGAAAGAAGAAAGGGGGCGGAATTGTGATACTTGAAACTATCACTGGAAGGGGGGTTGATTGGGTGGGACTACTGGGGAACCCCTTAACCCCTTGAATGGAAGAGCTTGAACCCCAAGTCCTGTCTAGCATGCCTGCAACCATTTTCTCTTAATAAAGGATTCCTGTTGGAAGAATTATTCCAAGAGTTCTGTCTTCTTAAGATGCAAAGTGGGGTGGGTCCTTACATTAGACAGGACTTGCAAAATTAATCCACCTGGAAGGGAGACCCTTGCCGGGGGATTTTGCAAAAAATTTACCATGTCAGACAATGGAGAAAGAGAGGGGGAAAACTCCCTGGAAAGAGAGCCGCTGACCCAGTTGGAACCTTGCCAGATGTTGGGATCTGAGAGGTCAGATTCCTCGGGAGAAGAAGTGGTGGAGACACAGGACCACAAGCCTCGCTGGTCGATGAACGTTGGAAAGAAAAGTGAGTGGAGAAAGGAATCAAGAAAGGTGACCCTGAGACGGGGGACCAAGCAACCAGAATGGAAGCAGGAGATGGAGAAATCCCTGCACGCAAGTGAAGAGGGAGGAAGCTGGGTACCGTACTCAGACTGGATCCTAGAGAAAGCTATTGACCTGATGAAGAGAACTCTCAGCTCCCTAGGAGAGGAGAATACTGAGCCCTACGGCCGCCCCAGTTCCTGGAGCCACAAAGGGAGAGACACCGAGGGGGACGTGGAACCTGCAACCCCAGGTACATCTACTGATCCAGGAGCCCCCACCCCCTACCGGACCACAGATGGCAATCTGGACGGAAGACACTACCACCCACAACGGAGGCACCGATCCATTCCAAGACGTCCACCGTTGGAGGTGAAATTCAAAGGGGAGCCAACACGCTTGGGGTTTTTCCTAACCCAAGTACTCAGCTACATGGAGGAATATGGGCAGGACATTCCCAGCGACAAAGCCCGCATCCGGATCGTGCAATCTGCCCTGGATGGACCAGCTGCGGATTGGGTAGTGAACTTGCATGACTCCAATGCCCCAGAACTCAGTAACTTCAACCGTTTCATGTCCTCTTTGAGAAGACGATTTGAAGACCCCCTGGCTGATCGCAAAGCCCGTGAAAGAATAACAACGATGAGGCAAGGCAAACGCCCAGTGGCCGAGTATACACAAGAATTCCGGGCCATTGCCAGCAAACTGAATTGGCCAGAAGACATCCTCCTTGGCCATTTCAAAGACGGACTAAACTATGATCTATATGATGCTTGCCTGCCCCGAGGGGACCCACATCGACTTGAGGAATGGTACGTCTTGGCAGAGGAAGCAGAGATCGACATATTGAAGAGGCACCGCCGAGGAAAACAATGGAGCCGCCCCCCGCCTGAGCTGACACACCAACCGGTGAAATCATCGGATACAGCCAAGAAGCAAATGGGGTGTTTCAAGTGCGGAAGAGAAGGGCATCGAGCTGTAGAATGCCGCTCAAAGGCCCCCCAGCACAACCCAGACAGATCCCCAATCAACAAACCCAGAGTATTCAGCTAAGCCAAAAGAAACAGCCATGAGAATGATGGAAATTGCAGAAACCCCCACCTCTGCTCACCAAGGGGAAAGAACTCCAGCCTACACCACAGGGACGGTGGATGCCTCAGATGACAGCTCGGAGGGCGAACCCCTGGTAAGTGGATGCATCACACCCATCTTCAAAACAGTGACTATATTAATCCCCCCCATGCCCGAAGCTGTGAAGGTGAAAGCCTTAATAGACTCTGGCTGCACCCGCTGCCTCATTAGCCCAACACTAGTGGGGAATCTGGGCATCCCATCCAGGAGACTGGAACAACCAATCTCATTTGGCCAGCTAGATGGATCCATAGCAGGGGGGGTGCCAGCTACCCTAGCCACTCTGCCAATACACCTCTCCCTGGGCAACCATGAAGAGGACTTAACGTTTGTGGTGACCCCAGGTATGGAATGCCCAATGATTCTAGGGATGGAATGGTTGAAAAAATGGAACCCCTGGGTAAATTGGAGGACGACAGAAATCAAATTCCCGAAGGGGGACCCTATGGACTTAAAACCCCAAGGGAGGCTACCAGAATCAAGAATAGAAAAAGCATCCATAGGAGAGGAAAAAAGATTAACAGAAATACCAGAGGAATATAGGGACCTTGCTGAAGTCTTCAGTGAGGAGAGGGCGAATGAGCTTCCCCCCCACCGACCCACAGACTGTACCATTGAATTCAAGCCTGGGGCAAAACTCCCGAAGCCCAGATTATACTCCATGAGCCCAAAGGAGAAGGAGGAAATGGAAAGATTTATAAAAAAAAACCTGGAGAGAGGTTTCATTGAGCCAGCCAAGCCTAAAGTGGCTGCCCCGGTCCTTTTTAGAGAGAAGAAGGATGGCTCTTTACGTTTATGCGTGGATTATAGGGCCCTGAATACAATCAGTGAAAGCAACCTATACCCGCTGCCCCTCATGAAAGACATGCTGTCACACCTATCGAAAGGGAAAATTTTTTCTAAACTAGACCTAAGGGAAGCTTACTATCGCGTGAGAATCAAGGAAGGGGACGAATGGAAGACTGCATTTAACTGCCCCATGGGGTGCTATCAATTCAAAGTCTTGCCATTTGGATTACAAGGGGGCCCTGCAGTCTTTATGCAATTAATCAATGACGTTCTAAGGGAGCACCTATTTAAGGGGGTCCTTGTTTACTTGGACGACATTCTTATCTTTACTGAAACAAAAGAAGAACACGTCAAACTTGTCAGAGCGGTTTTAAAGAAGCTGCGAGCCGCTCACCTATATGCCAAACTCTCAAAATGCGAATTCCACCAGGAAAGGATAGACTACCTAGGCTATCGCATATCCCCACAGGGCATTGAAATGGACCCGGAGAAGGTCAAAGCAGTACTAAATTGGGCACCACCCCGCACAAGAAAGCAACTACAAAGTTTCCTGGGCTTTGCAAATTTTTACCGCCAATTCATCCCCTCATTTGCACAGATAGCCTTGCCCCTCACTAACTTACTAAAAACGAAGGGAACATCCTCAGTAAAACCTAGCCAGCCACTAACATGGACAATGGAGTGCCAAGCAGCGTTTGAGAGACTAAAGAGACTTTTTTCTGCCGAACCAGTACTAAGGCACCCAGACATGGACAAGCCCTTCATAATACAGGCAGATGCAAGTGATGTGGCAGTGGGGGCTGTGCTATTACAAGAAAATGATGATGCAGTATTGCAACCCTGTGCATATACATCCAAGAAACTCACGGAAACAGAACAGCGCTGGCCCGTATGGGAGAAGGAGGCTTATGGGATACGTTGGGCATTACTCACGTGGCGACAGTTCCTGGAAGGCAACAAAATCCCCTTCCAGGTGTGGACTGATCACAAAAATTTAGAAGCCCTGAAAACTTCCAGGAAACTCAATCCCAAACAAGCCCGCTGGTCCCAGCATTTTCACCAATTCCAATTTAAGCTCAAACATTTACCAGGAAGAAAGAACTTCCTGGCAGATGCACTATCTCGCATGCCCCAATATAACAGCGCACGAACCACAGAAAAGTGGGGAAAAGTTATATATACACCAACAACTCAAAGACTAACTTTCATGCACCTTTGCCATGACACAAAATCAGCAGGGCATTTTGGATTTGTAAAAACTTTACACTTAATTAAACGGCAATTTTGGTGGCCATCAATAAAAAAGGACATAGAAAGTTATGTTGCCAGCTGCCCAACCTGTGCATCAGCAAAGAGGTTGCAAGGGAAATCGCCAGGGCTATTACAACCAGTGGCAAGTCCCTCAGCCCCCTGGAGGGAAATAGCCATGGATTTTATAGTGGAATTGCCAGAAAGCAATGGGAATACTGTTATCTGGACAGTCACGGACCTATTTTCCAAACAGGTGCACTTTATCCCTTGCCAAAAAATTCCCACTGCAAAGGCCTTAGCAAAACTTTTATCCAGCACATTTACAGATTGCACGGGGCACCCCAACGCATCATCTCTGATAGGGGAGTGCAATTTACGTCTGCATTTTGGAAGGAATTTTTATCCCTCTTAGGGACCACTCAGGGATTGACATCTAGCCACCACCCTCAAGGAGATGGACAAGCGGAACGCTGCCAGTCGGTACTTGAGCAATATTTGAGATGTTTTTTAAATTTCCAACAGAGTGATTGGACGGACTTACTTCCTTTTGCAGAAGTTGCCTACAATAATGCAGTCCACTCCAGCACAGGCTACACTCCTTTTCAAATAGCCAACGGTCAAAGTTTCAACCCTATGCCAGAGTTAACCCCAAAAGAACCAACGATCCCTTCACTGAAAGAATGGTTGGAAAACCTACAAAACACCTGGCCAATAGTCAGAAAATCACTAGATGAAGCTAGGCGGGCATACAAAGCACAAGCCGATAAAAAAAGGGTTGAGCCTACACCATTCATTATAGGAGAAATGGTGTACTTATCTACAAAATACCTAAAGTCCCTACAGCCCTGTAAAAAACTTGGACCAAAATATATAGGACCTTTTCCAATTAAAAGAATCATAAATCCAGTAACAGTAGAATTAGAATTACCCAAAAACCTCAGGCAAATACACCCAATTTTTCATTGCAGCTTGCTGAAAAGAGAGCATCAGTCACATCTACGGCCAAAAATCCCCCCACCACCACCTCCACTCATGGTGGAGGGTGAACAACACTTCGAAATAAAGGAAATCCTTGATTCTAGGAGATATCATGGGGCAACTCAGTACCTAGTTGCCTGGAAACACCTCCCTCCCTCACAAAATGAGTGGGTCCATAAACGTCATGTCAGAGCCCCGAAGCTATTGAAGAAGTTTCACACAGAGTATCCTAACAAGCCTGACTAAATTTTATACTTGTGTTTTCTTTCAGGTGGATCTCTCTTATTGTTAAGAGGGGCCGGATGTCAGAATCCAATTATATTTCATCTTTAAATTATCAAATATAGAAACTCCCAATTCTGCCTTCTCTGGATTCTGCCATAAGAGGGAGAGAAGGGGGAGAACAAAGGGGCTTTATGGCCCTCACTTCCTTCTTTACACTTCAAAGAGCGGAATGCTGAATGTGTGTTTATTGTAACCTCGAAGCGTTAGCATACCAAAGGAGGGTAGTTGCCTTTCATGTAGTTATCTGAAGTCCCCATCCAGACGGAAGAAAGAAGAAAGGGGGCGGAATTGTGATACTTGAAACTATCACTGGAAGGGGGGTTGATTGGGTGGGACTACTGGGGAACCCCTTAAAACCTTGAATGGAAGATCTTGAACCCCAAGTCCTGTCTAGCATGCCTGCAACCATTTTCTCTTAATAAAGGATTCCTGTTGGAAGAATTATTCCAAGAGTTCTGTCTTCTTAAGATGCAAAGTGGGGTGGGTCCTTACAAGAACTATTGGAGGCTAAAAATAAGCAAATAAGGGAGGACATACTTTTTGCCTTTCAGGGCCTCGCTCGGCACATAGAAAGGATTGACGACAGGATCGAGGAGATTAATGAAAATGCAGCAAGAATGGAATCCAGGATGGAGGAGGTGGAGAAACAAATTATGTCACAATATAGAGAGATGGAGTATGCTTTGCGTATCAGGGGGCTGAGAGAGAATCCTCAGGAGGACTTAAAGATGCTTATTGTGAAAGATATCACTCTTAATCTGGGCTGGAGGCCTGAAATAATCGGGAATGAGATAGAAAAAATTTTTAGAGTCAAGTCACGGGTTGCTAGACAGAGAAACTTACCAAGAGACGTGGTCATCTACTTTTCTAGAAGATTTACTCGTAATGAAACTATACAGGCTTTTTACAAACAAAAGTTTCAAATTGCAGATCAAGATGTGATAATTTTAAAAGAAATACCTCCCAAAATTTTAAGAGGCAGAAAAGATTTTGCTTTTCTGTCTGATGAGTTAAAGCATCGTCAAATCCAGTTTAGATGGGAGATTCCAAGAGGAATAATAGTGAATTATGAGGGGATACGTCATAGATTAACTACAGTTCTGAAGGCAAGAGATTTTTATCATTCTTTTTTAAAGGCAAGATCGTCTTCATCCCCACAAACAAGGATAATGGAAGAGCCTGTTATGGCAGGAGCCTCATCAATGATGGTTATGGAACAAGCTGTACAGAATTTTGAGATAAAAGAACAAAGGATGACACGAGCTGCCCATAAACGTAAAGAAAAAGAGCAGTAGCAGAAGAGTGGAGATAAAGTTGAAGGCATGGTTATTACAGAGCCTGTGGGAGGGGCAAGACCCAAAAGATCTTCGACAGTGGATCTGCAGGCCATGCTCCAGAGGCTCCAGGCCGGGGGAGATGGCCAGGCTCCTGACCTGGAATGTTAATGGCTTAAATGTGCCACAGAAACGAAGAAAGATTTTTCATTATTTGAAACAACACAACACTGATTTGATATGTTTGCAAGAGACTCATATAACTTTAAAGGACTCCAAACTTTTGATGAATCCTCGTTTGGGTTCATATTTCACTGCTCCAACTCCAGGGAAAAAAGGGGGAGTGGTAATTCACGTGAAGAAAAATTTTCCATCTAAATTAATTGAGACTGACTCTGAAGGAAGATATCTTTTTGTGGAATTATCATTACAAGGTAAAAAAGTTCTTATTGTTGGATTATATGCTCCTAATCAGCAACAGAAACAATTTTATAAGTTTTTGCATGGGAAGATATCTCAGTTGGATTATAAATCTGTAATCTTGATGGGTGACTGGAATGGGGTTCTAGATTCAATTATAGATAAAAGGAGCTCTTCTAAAACTTTTACCCAAACTAGGTTACCTAAAACTTTTTTTGATTTGAAAGAAGAATTGGAGCTTATTGATATTTGGCGAGAAAGGAATACAAGTGATAGAGATTTCACTTTTTATTCGGATAGACACCAATCATTTTCAAGAATTGACTTTTTCTTGATTACTAGTGACCTTCTTTCTAGAGTGAGGAAGGTGAAAATTTTTCCTAGAACTTTGTCAGATCACAGTCCGGTGTGGATGGAATTACATTTGGAAGATGGGAATAGAAGACCCTGGAGATTGAATGAGAATTTGTTTACTCGGGAAGAGTTTGTACAAAAATGTAAAGAGCATTTAAAGGACTTTTTTGTTATAAACATGAATAAGGGAACATCGATGTCCATGGTTTGGGATGCCAGTAAGGCATATATGAGGGGAATTTTAATTCAATTGAATAAGGTTTTTAGGGAAAAAGGGTTAAAAAGACGCAGAGAAGTAGAAGAAGAGATTAAATTAAAAGAACAAGAGTTTGCTCTTAATCCAACTGACAATAATTTAAAGTTATCTATAAAGATGCTTAAGGAACAATTTAATATGTTGATGGCAGATCAGGTGGCTACTAATCTGTCGTATATGAGACATAATACTTTCTGTAACGCGAATAAGCCTGGGAGATGGTTGGCTTATCAGTTACGAAAGAAACAGAAAGCTAGAATTATAGAGAAAGTAAAATATAAAGGTACTGAGGTTTTTCAGCAAAATTTGATCCAAAAGAGTTTTTTAGATTTTTATACAAAATTATATTCAAGTGATAACATACAGGGTGTGGATATAGACAAATACTTACAATCTGTGCATTTTCCTAAACTCTCAGAGGAACAACAAAATGGGATGAATAGATTAATTACTGTGGAGGAAATTGGTTTAGCTATTAAGCAGTTAAAGGTTGGAAAATCTCTGGGAACAGATGGATTGACTTTGAGGTATTATAAGGCTTTATCTGAAGAAATGATGGAGCCTCTAAAGGAACTTTTTAATAGTATTATGTTGGGTACACAAGTGCCTCCTTCTTGGAAAAGAGCTTTTATATCACTGATTCCAAAGGAAGATCAGGATCTTACAGAGCCTAAGAATTATAGGCCAATTTCATTATTAAATGTTGATTATAAGATTTTTACAAAAATTTTGGCAAACAGATTAATGCAGGTTATGAAGGACTTGATTCATAATGACCAAGCAGGATTTATAACAGGGCGATATATGAAATATAATGTTAGACAAATTATAAATTTAATTGAATACTTGGATAAGAATAATCAGATGCCTGTGGCTTTTATCTTTTTGGATGCTGAAAAAGCCTTTGATCAATTAGATTGGAAATTTCTATTTTCATTGGTAGAGAAAATGAATTTTGGGGATAATTTTTTATATGCACTTAAAGCTATATATCAGCAACAATCCGCACAAATCGTTGTAAATGGGGGATTGACTGAGAATTTTAATATTGAAAAAGGGACAAGACAAGGATGCCAATTATCCCCATTGTTATTTGTTTTAACGTTGGAAATTTTATTGATTCAGATTCGAGAATCAAAGGTAGTTAAGGGCGTAAAGATAAGGAAGAATGAGTATAAATTGCGGGCTTTTGCGGATGATTTGGTCTTAATTTTGGAACAACCGAATCAAGTGATTGATTGTTTATTAGAACTTATAACACAGTATGGTTTTAAAGTTAATAATTATAAGACTAAGATATTATCTAAGAATATGTTAGTTATGGATAGGGAAAGTTTGGTCAAAGCTACAGGTTTTCAGATGGTAAAAAAGGTTAAATATTTGGGAATATATTTAACCGCTTCAAATGGAAAATTGTATAAGAATAATTATGAACCATTATGGGGAAAAGTACAAAAGGACTTAAAGGACTGGAAAAAACTGCAATTGTCATTGTTGGGGAGAATTTCAGCCATAAAAATGAATGTTCTACCAAAGTTTCTTTTTTTGTTTCAGATGATACCTATTTTAAAAAAAGAGGCAAATTTGGATGAATGGCAAAGGGGTATCAACAATTTTATATGGGCCGGAAAGAAACCAAGGGTTAAGTTTAAGATTTTACAGGATGCTCGAGAAAGGGGAGGACTTAAGGCACCCAACTTGAAATTATATTATGATGCAGCTGCTTTAACTTGGTTAAGCGACTGGCTCAACTTAACAAATAAGGATATTTTGTTTTTGGAAGGTTGGGACTTAATATATGGTTGGCATACATACCTGATTTTCAATAAGAAAGTTGATCGGATTTTTAAATTACATATTTTGAGGAATGCCTTACTTCGTGTTTGGAAAAAGTATTATTTTAGATTGAATTATAAAATACCTATCTGGGGGATTCCCAGACATGCAATTGAGGGAATTTCTAAGGGGACAAATTTCGATAAAATCTCGTATAAAGAATTGTTAAGTTGGTCTGGTTCGAATTGGCATTTGAAATCCCTAGATGTATTAAGGCAAGAAAATACTCTACAGTCATGGTTTCAATACTTACAAATAGTGGATAGATGGACTGTAGATAAGAAAGAGGGAATAACATTAGAAGATAAACAATTGGTTATTCAGATTAAAAATCAGAGTCAGGCCCATATAAAAAGAATTTACAATGTTTTATTAGAGTTAGACTCGGAAACAGAATTGGTTAAAGACTGTATGATTAAATGGGCTCAAAATATACAGGAACCGATTTCATTGGATTTATGGGAGACAATTTGGACTAGAAATGTTAAATTTACACAAGCTCAAAATTTGAGAGAAAATTTTTATAAAATGTTTTACAGATGGCACTTAGATCCTAAAAAATTATCTTGTATGTATCCTAACATACAGCCCAAATGTTGGAGATGTGGTAATAAAGATGCGACATATTTTTATATTTGGTGGAATTGTAAAAAGGTAAAGGCATTTTGGATTATGATTTGGTGGAACATTCAAAAGATTTTTAGAAGGAAGATAAAGTTTACTCCTCAACTATTTTTATTGGGTATCTTTGCGGATTTAAATGATAAAGAAACTATTTTGATGTTGAATTTATTAACTGCCGCAAGGTTATTAATAGGTTTATATTGGAAGAAAGATTATTTGCCTACTTTAGAAGAATGGGTATTTAAAGTATCTAGTTTTGCAGAGATGGCAAAAATTTCTGCCTATTTAAAGGATCATACACAAGAAAGATATATTACTGTATGGAGAAGATGGATAGATTATATTCAGAAAAAGTATGGAACTAAAAAGTTTCATTTATTTTATGAATGAATATTATAGTAAATATTACAGAGAATTGTCTTATAGGCTATTGGAGTTAAAGGTCAAGTATGATAATTTTTTTTCTTTTTCCCTTTTTTTATTATTATTTTTTCTTTTTTTCTTTTTTCTTTTTTTTCTTTTTTCTTTTTCTTTTCTTTTTTCTTATTATTATAAATTCTTTTAATTATTAACCCTGTATTCTGCTCTGGGAAGTGAAGGGAGGGGGTTGGGGGTGGGAGGGAGGAAATGTGGGGGGGTAAGTGTAATATAGATAATGGTTGCTTATAGGGGTGCAGCCTGGGCACTCCCCTTATGCTGCGTTCATGGGTTTGATAGAGATGAGAGGTGGGCAAGTGTAGAGAGGAAGTAGGGTAGTGAGAGGAGAAGGGGAGGGGAAGAGAGTAGGATGGGAGGTGAGAAAGAGGAGGGAAGTAGGGAATGTTTTAAGAGAGGGTGGACGTGGCCTGGGGGGAGTGCGCAGGTCATAATAATGTTTATTTTATCTTAAAATTGTATTGTATATTGTTTTTTTTATAATGTTTATATGGAAAAAATAAAAAACTTTCATTGAAAAAAAAACCCAATCTTATTTGGCCAGTTAGATGGATCCATAGCAGGGGGGGTGCCAGCTACCCTAGCCACTCTACCAATACACCTCTCCCTGGGCAAACACGAAGAGGACATAACGTTTGTGGTGACCCCAGGTATGGAATGCCCAATGATTCTAGGGATGGAATGGTTGAAAAAATGGAACCCCTGGGTAAATTGGAGGATGACAGAAATCAAATTCCCGAAGGGGGACCCTATAGACTTAAAACCCCAAGGGAGGCTACCAGAATCAAGAATAGAAAAAGCATCCATAGGAGAGAAAAAAAGATTAACAGAAATACCAGAGGAATATAGAGACCTTGCTGAAGTTTTCAGTGAGGAGAGGGCGAATGAGCTCCCCCCCCCCACCGACCCACAGACTGTACCATTGAATTCAAGCCTGGGGCAAAACTCCCGAAGCCCAGATTATACTCCATGAGCCCAAGGAGAAGGAGGAAATGGAAAGATTTATAAAAAAAAACCTGGAGAGAGGTTTCATTGAGCCAGCCAAGCCTAAAGTGGCTGCCCCGGTCCTTTTTAGAGAGAAGAAGGATGGCTCTTTACGTTTATGTGTGGATTATAGGGCCCTGAATACAATCAGTGAAAGCAACCTATACCCTCTACCCCTCATGAAAGACATGCTGTCACACCTATCGAAAGGGAAATTTTTTTTTCTAAACTTCCCTAAGGGAAGCTTACTATCGCGTGAGAATTAAGGAAGGGGACGAATGGAAGACTGCATTTAACTGCCCCATGGGGTGCTATCAATTCAAAGTCTTGCCATTTGGATTACAAGGGGGCCCTGCAGTCTTTATGCAATTAATCAATGACGTTCTAAGGGACCACCTGTTTAAGGGGGGTCCTTGTTTACTTGGACGACATTCTTATCTTTACTGAAATAAAAGAGGAACACGTCAACCTTGTCAGAGCGGTTTTAAAGAAGCTGCGAGCTGCCCACCTATATGCCAAACTCTCAAAATGCGAATTCCACCAGGAAAGGATAGACTACCTAGGTTATCGCATATCCCCCCAGGGCATTGAAATGGACCCAGAGAAGGTCAAAGCAGTATTAGATTGGGCACCACCCCGCATAAGAAAGCAACTACAAAGTTTCCTTGGCTTTGAAACTTTTACCGCCAATTCATCCCCTCATTTGCCCAGATAGCCTTGCCCCTCACTAACTTACTAAAAACGAAGGGAGCATCCTCAGTAAAACCTAGCCAGCCGCTAACATGGACAATGGAGTGCCAAGCAGCATTTGAGAGACTAAAGAGACTTTTTTCTGCCGAACCAGTACTAAGGCACCCAGACATGGACAAGCCCTTCATAATACAGGCAGATGCAAGTGATGTGGCAGTGGGGGCTGTGCTATTACACGAAAATGATGATGCAGTATTGCAACCCTGTGCATATACATCCAAGAAACTCACGGAAACAGAACAGCGCTGGCCCGTATGGAAGAAGGAGGCTTATGGGATACGTTGGGCATTACTCACGTGGCGACAGTTCCTGGAAGGCAACAAAATCCCCTTCCAGGTATGGACTGATCACAAAAATTTAGAAGCCCTGAAAACTTCCAGGAAACTCAATCCCACACAAGCCCGCTGGTCCCAGCATTTTCACCAATTCCAATTTAAGCTCAAACATTTACCAGGAAGAAAGAACTTCCTGGCAGATGCACTATCTCGCATGCCCCAATATACCAGCGCACGAACCACAGACTCTAGACCAATAATGGCAGAGTCACAACTGGCAGCACCAGTAACCACAAGAACCCAAGCCAAATTAAAACCACAACTGGACAGCCAAACTGGAATTGAATTCAGAAAAAGTTTGGAAACAGATGAATAGTTCCAGAAAAACAAAAATGTGTGCACAATGAGAGACGGGTTGCCTTGGGTAGGGGAAAAGTTATATATACCAACAACTCAAAGAGTCACTTTCATGCACCTTTGCCATGACACAAAATCAGCAGGGCATTTTGGATTTGTAAAAACTTTACACTTAATTAAACGGCAATTTTGGTGGCCATCAATAAAAAAGGACATAGAACGTTATGTTGCCAGCTGCCCAACCTGTGCATCGGCAAAGAGGTTGCAAGGGAAATCGCCAGGGCTATTACAACCAGTGGCAAGTCCCTCAGCCCCCTGGAGGGAAATAGCCATGGATTTTATAGTGGAATTGCCAGAAAGCAATGGGAATACTGTTATCTGGACACTCACGGACTTGTTTTCCAAACAGGTGCACTTTATCCCTTGCCAAAAGATTCCCACTGCAAAGGCCTTAGCAAAACTTTTCATCCAGCACATTTACAGATTGCATGGGGCACCCCAACGCATCATCTCTGATAGGGGAGTGCAATTTACGTCTGCATTTTGGAAGGAATTTTTATCCCTCTTAGGGACCACTCAGGGACTGACATCTAGCCATCACCCTCGGACAGATGGACAAACGGAACGGTGCCATTCAGTACTTGAGCAATATTTGAGATGTTTTTTAAATTTCCAACAGAGTGATTGGACGGACTTACTTCCTTTTGCAGAAGTTGCCTACAATAATGCAGTCCACTCCAGCACAGGCTACACTCCTTTTCAAATAGCCAATGGTCAAAGTTTCAACCCTATGCCAGAGTTAACCCCAAACGAACCAACGATCCCTTCACTGAAAGAATGGATGGAAAAACTATAAAACACCTGGCCAATAGTTAGAAAAGCACTAGATGAAGCTAGGCAGGCATAGAAAGCACAAGCCGATAAAAAAAAGGTTGAGCCTACACCATTCATTATAAGAGAAATGGTGTACTTATCTAGAAAATACCTAAAGTCCCTACAGCCCTGTAAAAAACTTGGACCAAAATATATGGGACCTTTTCCAATTAAAAGAATCATAAATCCAGTAACAGTAGAATTAGAATTACCCAAAAATCTCAGGCAAATACACCCAATTTTTCATTGCAGCTTGCTGAAAAGAGAACATCAGTCACCTCTACGGCCAAAAATCCCCCCCCCGCCACCTCCAATCATGGTGGAGTGTGAACAACACTTTGAAATAAAGGAAATCCTTGATTCTAGGAGATATCATGGAGCAACTCAGTACCTAGTTGCCTGGAAACACCTCCTTCCCTCACAAAACGAGTGGGTCCATAAACGTCATGTCAGAGCCCCGAAGCTATTGAGGAAGTTTCACACAGAGTATCCTAACAAGCCTGACTAAGTTTTATACCTGTTTTGTTTTCTTTCAGGTGGATCTCTCTTATTTTTAAGAGGGGCCGGATGTCAGAATCCAATTATATTTCATCTTTAATTATCAAACATAGAAAACCCCAATTCTGCCTTCTCTGGATTCTGCCATAAGAGGGAGAGAAGGGGAAGAACAAAGGGGCTTTATGGCCCTCACTTCCTTCAGTATACTTCTAAGGAACTGAATGTGTTTATTGCAACCTCAAAGAGTTTGAATGTAGTTAGCACCAAAGAACTTTACCATAACAAAGGGGGCTATTTACCTTTCATGTAGTTTATCTGAAGTCTCCATCCAGACAGAAGAAAGGAATAAAGGGGTGGAATTGTGATGCCTGAAACTATCATTGGAAGTGGGGGTGATTGGGTGGGACTACTGGGGAACCCCTTAAAACCTTGAATGGGAGAGCTTGGACCCCAAGTCCTGTCTAGCACGCCTGCAACCACTTCTTCTTAATAAAGGATTCCTGTTGGAAGAATTCTTCCAAGAGTTCTGTCTTCTTAAGATGCAAAGTGGGGTGGGTCCTTACACATACAGGTCATCCTTATTTAACAATGAGTCAAATTAACAAAGACTTTGAAAAGAGTGCTCTGTGGCCTATAAAGCACTTTCAAGCATTGCAAAACATTACACCATCCCCCACAGTCACAGGATCATGATCAGGATGCTCGGTGATTGATCTGCACTTACGACAGGTTGCCAAGCCTCCCTCCCCCCATGATCTGTGATCGCCATTTGCAATCTTCTCTGCTAACTTCCCCAGAAAGTCAATGGGGAAGTCAGCAGGAAAATTGCATCAGAGGGCAAAGAGTTGAGTTGAAATCTTTTGAGGGCTACAGGAACGGAACTAAAATCTTCAGAATTTCAGGTCTGTTCTGATTGCCCCACAAAAGATTTCCCTCCATGCTCAGGATGGAAAATACTTTGGTGGGCTGCAGGAATGTTTGAGAGCAAAAGGCTATTTCCTAGGAACTGAAGTCTCCAGCAGGCAGACTTTTCACTCTCTGAGCTGTGTCCAAGGGGGATTTCAGCTTTGTATGCAGTTGAAATCCTTTAGCAGGCAGCTCTTTCCCGACCAAAGAGATCACTTAATAACTGTGTCAGAACCCTTTTTTTCCCTGGGGGGGATATCTATCTCATTTCTTTCCTAATTCATTCTTTCTGAGGGTTCTGCCATTCTCCTGAGGGGGAGGGGAGAGGGCTCTGTGGTATGTTATTCTGCTTTGCTACAATGTAGCCTTTCCACTGTTCCTACATACTTACTCTTTGAACTGTCTCTCCCTTGATGTTATCTTGGGGTGAGAAAGGAATGTGCCTCTGGCCCATCTGGCTTATCTCTCGCTGCGGAAGGGAAGGTGCGAAGACCCAACAACATCTTCACAAGCATGGAAAGGACTCCGTTATCAGCTCCTTTCCCACAGTGGACTTAACACCTGGGGATTGGCCCATTAAAACTGACTGGATGAACTATTGGGGTTATGCTTGGGACTCTTTTAATCTATTAATCTGAGCAGGAAACCCTCAGATCCTGCCTATCATGCCTGCTATCAGCTTCTCCTAATAAAAGTTCCTTTTGGAAAGAAACTGTTCCAAGAGTCCTGCTTTCTTGGGATGAGGTTTTGAAGTGGGCCCTGACAAAGTGCAATCAGGAGAGCCAGGATTGCAATCATTGAGCACAGCAGTCACATGGGCATCTTATTTAATGACTGTTTCACTCAATGAATGAGTTTCCAATCCCATTTATGATTGTTAAACAAAGACTACTTGTATAATAAATATTGCAGATTTGAAAATCAATCAAAATATTAGCCATTCAGATTTTAAGTATTTGTAATTAATATATCAATAAATTTAAATAAAACATTTGCATTTATTTAAATTAGGTTTAGTAAATTGGGAGAATAAGAGAATAAAAAAAATATTGGCAAGGATGAAGACGCATATAATACTTAATAATATAGTATTCTATAGAACCTAATGGACACCTTAAAGTACCTGAAAGTTATAAAACTACAACTCTTTTCTAATATTACTCCTTAGCAACTAGTATTTGGAGTACTATAACAAGAATGCAATCTAACCCCAACACATATGGAACCACACTTACTTCTTGATACCTGGCAACTCCTCCATTAACTGCTGCATCAATTACACCATTCAAACACATTGTAAGTGGATTGATATTCTGCATCTGTCGAGTCTGGCACTGACTGATCAATGTCCTTAACTGCTGGTTTTTATTTCCCAATACTTCAATAGCATTCTCCAATGGGCTCATTTCCACCTACACATCATAACAAAAATGGCAAAAATAAAAACAAGATAGGTTGATTTGCACCTGAAAGTCACAACAAAACATGTTGATTTTCCAGCTATTTCATAGCCCATCATTCTGAGATTTTCATGTTGAAAATATTATTAAATTATCCAAATTCTGGCATTCTTTATGGTTTTTAGAATTATGGATGTAATTTATGAACACCAATTAGCATTTCTTAAAACCAATATTTGGGGTGATTACAAATTATCAAATTATTATTTCAAAGTACCTGATTATTCATAATTATTCATAAAGGTCATTACCTTTAAAGCCCTATATGGCTCAGGGCCAGGCTATTTGCGAGACCGCCTACTACCTCATAGTTCCCTACGTCCGGTTAGATCCCACAGGCTGGGCCTCCTTCAGGCCCCGTCGGCCAAGCAGTGCCATTTGGCAGGGCCGCAGAGGAGGGCCTTCTTTGTGATGGCGCCCACGCTTTGGAATCAGCTCCCCCCGGAGATTAGGACTGCTCCCACCCTGTTGGTCTTCCGTAAGCTACTTAAGACCTGGCTTTTCCGGCAGGCCTGCGGTTTATAAAACCTTACCCCTGGATGATTGTTTTTGTATTGTTGTTTTGTTATGTTTTATGTGTTTTTTATTGTTAGCCACCCAGAGTCCTTCGGGAGTGGGGCGGCTTATAAATTTTAAAAATAAAATAAATAAAAATAAAATAAATGTTACAGTGAATACGGTTTTCCAATCCAGTGTATTTAAACATTGTTATTGTCTTTTTTTCCTTTTCTGAATAAATTGTTCACAAATCAGTTCCAATGATATCAATAAATTTTAAGTGGTTGCATGGTTTTTCAGAAAAGGACACTAATGCAAGGAAAGGTGGAAGGAAAGAGAAAAAGAGGATGACCAGCAAGCAAGGTGAATGGACTTAGTTACAGAAGCAATGGATGCAATATTGGATGACTAAACCTAAAAGAGCAGGTTAGGAACAGATTGTCAAGCACAGTATCTGTGTGGTATCTAGGAGACGAAAATTACTTGATGGGACATAATAAATCACTGATCAGCATGATCACGCTAACAGAAAAATGGACTAAAAGAAAAGAGGGAAAATAATAGCAACAAAAATATTTATTTGAATTATAAGTGATTTTGGAAAAGTTCACACTTTAGCTTCTATGTAAGCAGATGAAAGTTACATAGAACTAGAAATGGGTTGACAGCTTTGAAATTTTAACTGTATTCATACATCACATGAAGCACATAGTTCATTTTAATCTCATTTTATGAACAAGCCATTTATTAATTTATACTTTTATTTATAACATTTGGCTGATTTATTTATTTACATACTACTTACTACTTACTTACTAGATTTATAAATCCATCCAACTCAAACATGTGACTCTGGGCAACATATCGTATCCCAAAATAAATAATAAATTAAATCCCATTCCACCCCGCATTTAAAATATGAATATGAAGTACAGAATATCAAATGGTGACCAAGCACCATCATAAAAACAACCAAAAGGAAATTCCACTCAACTGGCTCCAAATGCTTAGGGGAAAAGTCAAATCTCAATCTCTCAAGCAAGGTTGAGGCTGTTAGGTCTAGTGCCACATATAAACCCTAACCACAAACTGAAGGATTGTTAGAGAAGCCTTTCTCCAAGTACATTATTCACAACTCTCATCATTATAACCATATGGCCATGTTAAAATACAGAAGTGTATTATTGAACATTTAACTGTAGCCAAAATTTATAAAAATAACTCTGACATTTTAATTAGTTAGCATGTCCAGATGTTATGAATACATTTTGTTATTTATTCTCATAATTTGTTTCAATAGCTACTCATAAACATTCAATGAGTCATACTAAGAAATGTAATTATATCAGTCCTAATTACATAATTACAATTAAAGTGCCAATTCATTACACTTCTAAACTAGTGATTGTTATTAAATAAATGCCTTAAAAAGGAATTTCAAATACCAGAAAACTCTGTAAAAATGGCGAGGTCTGAGGAAAAACCTGTGAAACAATATATTAAAAACAATATTCAATACTCCTCCTCCCAGAATATCAGTGTTCATTTGAATTCCAGCCAATTCACAGGTGGCATATTGGTTTGGTAATTGGGTTCTTTGGCGCGTACTTTCAAGGTCTCTCTTGCTTTTGTTTCCTTCTGGCTCCAAACGCAACCGTCTCTCAGATGAGGGTGATACATTTCATCCCCTGGGGGAAGGGCACAATAGCAAGACAGTGCAAAGCATCCCCAAAGCATCCTCCCTCCCAACAGAATGATAGACCTTAAAGCATGGGTCAGCAACCCGCAGCTCCGGAACTGCATGTGGCTCTTTGAGCCTTCCCCTGTGGCTCCCAGCCTCCTCTGCCATTTGCAGAGAGAGAGAAAAACAGAGACAGAGAGAGGGACTTGCACTTCCCTGCTTCCCCCCCCTCTCTCTGTAAAAAAGAGAGTGGCCTTACACTGTTCCGACAAGCTGACAAGCTTATTGGGCGGGGTTCCTTCCTTTGCTACATCTCTACAGGTAGCAGGAAGGGCAGGATAGAGCCAGCCCAATAATGTGTTCAGCTTGTTGCAGAACAGCCTGAAGCCAGCTTGCCAGGTGACCAGAAGATCGGAGAGAGGGAGAGAGAGGGGGAGAGAGAGGGAGAGAAAGAAAGAGAGGAAAGAGAGAGAGGAAGAGAGAGAGAAAAAAAGAGAGAGGAAAGAGAGAGAAAGAGAAGGGGGAGAGAAAAAGAGGGGGGAGAGAGAGGGAGAGAAAGAGACAGAGAGAGAGAGAAAAAAGAGAGTGAAAGAGAGAGAGAAAAAGAGAGAGAAAAAAGAGTGAAAGAGAGAGAGAAAAGAGAGAGAGGGAGAGAGAGAGAAAGAGAGAAAGAAAGAGAGAAAGAGGGAGAGAGAGAGGGAGAGGAAAGAGAGAGGAAAGAGAGAAAGAGAGAGAGGGAGATGAAAGAGAGAGAGAGGGAGGGAGAGGAAAGAGAGAGAGAGAGAGAGAGAGAGAGAAAGAGAGAGAGAGAACACTCATGCACAGCAGCCTCTATTTCTTTTTAACTAAACTCTTCAATCAAGGTCCCCACACACAAACAAGTTTTGAGGCTCCTAGTGTTTTCTTTTCTCTGGGAAACAGGTCCAATGGCTCTTTGAGTGTTTAAGGTTGCAGAGCTCTGCTCTAAAGAAAGGTTACAGACGCATGAATAGGCATAGAGAAACAATGTATTTCTTTTGGGGACCCGACAGCATTAATAATTCTATAAACAAATTTCTTCCTTTCCTTTTCTCTTTGACTTCTTAGAGTAAGTTCAAAATCAGTTTTGAGCTTTATTGTTATTTGCTATTTGTTATTCTAATGTAAGCAATTTAAAGCAACATGCAAAATTATTTGACATCCAATATGCTATGGTAATAGTGGAGGGTCACCTATTTTTCCCATTTTTATACTCACAATTTCACGTTTCTCCACTTCAAACCATCGGGATATTCCTGGCAAGCTCTGCACCAAGATCAGTGTTGTTCTCTCTACCCATAAACTCTGAAATAAAAAATAAAATGCCAATTATGTATTCTATTTCTGGAGTGAGGTATGAAGTGGCTGTCATAAAGTTGAGTCCCAGAACATGTATCTGCAATAATTTATGTATTTAACTTTGAATGATAAAGAGATAGGGGGAATCAGTTTATTTAAACAAAATGGGATACTAATTTTCTTGGCAGCAACTCAAAAGTCATTTGGCACTGCATTTTTCCGAGATTTTTTCCCCCAACATTTCGGTATAATCTACAGTATTAGCTAATGGACTCCCAGCCAAGTACTAACAAGGCCCAATACTGCTTAAATTCCAAGACAGAATTAAATTATTAAATTAAATTAAATTAAATTAAATTCTTCAAGAGAGAAATAAAATTTTAAAAGATCTTGATAAATTAAAAACCACCAAAAATAACAGAATTCAAGGAATGACAAAAATGTTGGGGATTCATTTTTGAAGAAAACTTGAAGGAACTGGAAGTGCTTAGCATAATAAAGATTCAAGGAATGATGGAAATTCTTGCTCTCAGAAAATTCTTGATCCACTTTCTTCTAAAAATGGCAAAGTTCATTTGCTTAGGTTTCAGACAACACATACTCAAGTCTCTAGATCAGAGGTCCTCAACTCCCAGTCCTTGGACCGGCACTAGTCCATCGCCTGCCAGAAACCGGTCCACACAAACAAGCGAAGACCCATCCATGGGATGCAGGCAGCACACGAAACCACACCCCCTGCAGTCTGTGGAAAAACCTCTCTCCACGGAACCGGTCCCTGGTTCCCAAAGGTTTGGGGGCCGCTGCTCTAGATGACCCTGCTGCTAGTCAGTTTGACAGAACTGTGTGCCTCTGGCTTCTGTTTGATAACTTAGCTTAAGTCTTTCATCTTTTCTGGGTACCTAGGTTCCTTTTCTTTCTTAATAAGCACTATCAGTCCTCATCATTATCTCTTGTTTCCATATAAACTTCTTTAGATATGGCAGATGGCATTATTAGGAATGATTTGTATCCACAATACTCCCAATTTCATACCCTGTTTCTAATCTATGCCATGTGAATTTGGCATATATTAATTCCCTCTATATGGTGTGAAGAAAATCAATCTTCATTTTCTAAATAACAGGAAAATAAAAACATGTATTTAATATATACCAAACTCCAATGAGTCATCTAGTTTTACTTTTCATTTCTATGAATTCTTCTTGGAAACTCTGAAATGAATCAAATACTTGTAAATGAGAATTGGAATGATAATATACCTTAAATTCATTGTCTTTGTCTTTGGTCCCTTTGTGAAATGGCCTGTCATACCGGAATCGCCAAATATGATTGACTTTATAAAAACTTTTGATATTATCTGGAATGCCTTCTCTTTGTAGTACATCCTGGCTTTCAGGAATTGGTGTCACAGCATAGATTTGCAGATCTATGTATAAACTGTTAAGTACTAAGTAAACAGAAGAGGATGCATTTGCTAGATAAAGAAAGCAAGTAAAGTGCATAACAGTTAACAAGCAATTTGGAATTTGCAGGAGCAAATCTGGAAAACAAAAAATTGAGTTCACCTAATATTTCGGTCCCACTGTTATAACAGACTGGAACACCTTACTTCGCTGTGAAAGAACTACTACTTTACTATGCACTTGACCACAAACTAAGATATTCAGAACGGAATCTGCCAGACACATTATCCTGTGTCACTCCATCATCTTAAGAGTTCATGCAACCTATTTTCTTTTTGCTTTAGAATATCCATGAGGACAATATTCAATCATTAGCCAAGCATTTAAAGTCCAATGATATTATTTTTTGTATATACTACATTTTTATTTTTTAAACTGTAAACTACCTTGAGTTTTCATTTTAATCAAAAGGAAACCTGTAATTCAAGTAAATATTTTTGTTGCTATTATTTTCTCTCTTTTCTTTTAGTCCATTTTTCTGTTAACATGATCATGCTGATCAGTGATTTATTATGTCCCATCAAGTAATTTTCGTCTCCTAGATACCATACAGATACTATACTTGACAATCTGTTCCTAACCTGCTCTTTTAGGTTTAGTCATTCAATATTGCATCCTATTGCTTCTGTAACTAAGTCCATTCACCTTGCTGCTGGTCATCCTCTTCTCTTTCCTTCCACCTTTCCTTGCATTAGTGTCATTTTCTGAAAAACCATGCTGATATTATATCACTATTCCTGTATCTCCATTTTTTTGTAACATCATTACACAGCTTTTGCATCTGCTATCAGTTTATTTAATTTCTTTTTTCCATTACTACTTTTAAAGTAAACCCAGATCTGTATTATGTATTTTTTAATTTCGATTTAACACACACTGCTCCATTTAAAGTTAATCTAGTAGACGTGCATGGCTTTAAAACAATAATAGGGATACACTGTGACTCTCCTTGAAAGATGGTTTCATCCGGTGGATTGGCATGTTGCATAGCAATGGCATGTGGGAACTCATTTAACATCCGCTGTTGAAATGCCTCCAGACGCTCATAATCATGTCCTCGGCAAACGAATTCTTTGTTCTGCATAATAAAGAAAATAAAGCTCTTTCTATAAATAAATGTGGACATTTCCCTCTTGTTCTAAGATTCTTAAGCAATGTTCCTTATTTGTAACTGTTTCAGAAGAGAATTTTGTCTGCTATTTTCAATTACGTTCTATCCCTAGCTATTAAAAATGTAGAGTAAAAAATGTTCCACCCTTTTATTTTGGAAGAATTGTAAGACAGAAGTACTTTTGAGAAAGAACTCAAGAGAAACTAACAATGCATTAATATTAATTCCAAAAATAAAAACAATATTTTAGGGTACTTGTACATATTTGAATTTTGTTTCTTTCAAGAATAATGTTTGTCTCTGTTGTATGATAACTAGTGCCAGTCAAATATCTTTTTTGTTAGACATATACCCCAAATAATGGTTAATCAGTTTTTTATTGAAAGAATTGAAAACTGAAAAGTACCAGCTTAGATGAAAAAGAACTAAATGTTTACATTTGTGTTCATATTCAAAATCCATGGGGTTTTCACAGTAGCTCTGAATTAATCGTTCCATTAGAGCAAGGGTCCCCAACTCCCACACCATGGCCCATTACCGGGCTGTGGCCTGTTCGCAACAAAGCCGCAGGCCAACACACACACACACACACACACACACACATGCAGCTCAACTTGTGCAAACAGCAGGCTGGCATACACAAGCATGTGTGTGCAGCTCCACTTGCAGTCATGCTGCATGTTTATGTGCACATGCATGGGCGTGCGCAGCAACCCGCCACTTACACAAGTCAAGCTGTACATGCAGCATGTGCACCAGCCCACCAGTCACACGGCCTGGTACCCCTCTATCCCCCATCAGATCACCAACCTGCAAAAGTTGGAGACCACTGCATTAGAAAAGCAGATGTGGACTTCCGGCTGTGACGTCATTGTGGAGCGGGTGAAGGAACAGTTCTCTGTTCCTAAGTCCCGGGAAAATCTTTGCCAAGAGCCAGCAAGGGCTTTGCTGATCCCGGAGAGATTGGTAAATTAAAGAGGAAGCTTCAGAGAAGCCGGATGGAAAGCAAACACCCAAGCATAATGGAGCAGCACTCTTAAAATTGGCGAAGAAACCGGTCTTTAAGGCCGGCTTGGAGCGATGACGGCAGTCTGAAAGGGAGTGAAAAATTGAACCAGCACCTTTGTAATGGGAAACGAGGAAACCCCTGAAGGATGTGAGGATCATTTGGCTGAGAGAAGGCACAGGAAAAGTAAAGCTATAAGGATAGAAATACAGCAGCAACTGAATTGAAACAGCGGAGAAGGGAGCAAATAGAGCAGAAGGAGAACAGCGTGAAGAATGCTGAGAGCCCACAGCAAAGTTTACAAAATGTGAGAGACTGGAATTTAAGAACTGCAAGAAGTTGTGAATGAAATAAGAAAGGACTGGAGAAAGGACAGTTGGAGGCAATAAAAGGTGATTAAGAAGGACTTTGAAAAATTAACATAAGGATTAAAAGGTGAAGTGACACAACAGAGAAATTTAGCTTATTTTTGAAGAACAAATAACATTGAAACTTGGACTTTTATTGACACATATCTGGACAAAGTGATGAGTGGATGTTTTGGAAATATTGGATGTAGAGAAGAAACAATAAGAGGTGACATTTGATGGATTGGTGGACATATTAAATTGAGACTGAAGGAAAAAAAGGCTGATGCAATATTTACTCATATACAAGCAGTGATTAAGCTACAAGCAGAAAAGTGGTCTCAGGCAAATGTATTAAAAGTAATGAAGTAAATGAATTGCATTAATGAAATAGAAATAAGTGTAATTGAACTTAATAGAAGTGGAAAAGTAATCATAATATCGTAAAGAAATATAAACAGGTGATTATTCAAGTAAGAGTGATAGTGAATGAAATTAAGAGTGGTGACAATACTTAGAGAATAGTATATGTATCATGTATAGTGTTATAGAAATATATATATATATATATATATATATATATATATATATATATATATATATATATATATATATATAGGTCTTTGGTTGTTCGGGTTTTCTCCCTCGTAAAATTGGAAGTGTCTTGGCAACGTTTCGACGAAGTCACATTCGTCATCTTCAGGCTGGTGTTTTTAGCTTCTTGCTTTGAGCAGCAATGTGTGGTTTTAGCTGTTTCTTCCTTTTAACTGCCAGTGAGGGTATGAAATGATTGGATGGGAGCTTGGCTGTGTTCTGATTGGGTGGAGGTTTGTTCTGAATGGTTAGGGGCTTGGCTGTGCTCTGATTGGCTGGGGGAGTGTTCTGTTTGGTTGTGCTCAGGTTAGTCTGAGTTGCAGAGGGGTTTAAGATTTTGGGGTTAGGGAGTCGTTTGTCAATAAGGGTGGGTTTCCAAATGGCTGGTAGGCGGGAGGTATCATCTCGCTTGTTCATGCTGTGTGGGCTTTTTCTATCTCGATGGCTTCTCTGATTATTCTGTTATTAAAATGTTCACTTTTGGCAATGGTTCTGGTATTTTTAAAGTCAATTTCATGTCCTGTGGCTTTAAGGTGTTGGACCAGGGAAGATGTTTGTTCCTCTTTTTTGACTGAGTTCTTATGTTCTTCAATGCGTGCACTTATTCTTCTGTTGGTTTGTCCGATGTATGTGGTGGGACAAGTGGTGCATGGGATTTCGTATACTCCTTGATTTTCTAATTCAATTTTATCTTTGGGTTTCTAAGGATGGTGGATATTTTTCTGTTTGTGCAGAATGCTGTTTTGATGTTGTGTTTATGAAGGATCTTACTGATTCTGTCTGTGGTGCCTTTTATGTATGGGAGGAGGGCTTTGCCGTTTCTTGTTCTTTGTCTTGGATTTTGGTGGGGGTTTCTTTTTGGATTAGGTTTGTAATCTTATTGCTATGGAATCCATTGGATGTTAGTACATTGGTGAGAGTGTGTAGTTCGGGTTTTAGGTGTTGTTCGTCAGCTAAGCGTTTTGTTCTGGAGATGAGTGTCTTGGCTACAGAGTTGATCTGTGCTGGGTGGTGGTGTGATAGAGCGTGCAGATAGCGGTTTGTGTGTGTTTTCTTCTGGTAGATGGTGTGTCCTAGGGAGCCATTGGATTTCTTGTAGACTAAGACATCTAGGAAGGGAAGTTGGTTGTTAGCTTCTGTTTCCATGGTGAACTGTATTTTGGGGTGTAGGCTGTTGATGTGTGTGAGGAAGTTGTCCAGTTTTTCTTTCCCATGTGGCCAGATTATGAAGGTGTCGTCTACATATCTGAGCCAGAGTTTGGGTTTGTGATCCGATTTTTCTAGAGCTTGGGTTTCAAAGTGTTCCATGTAGAGGTTGGCAATGACAGGTGAGAGTGGTGATCCCATGGGTGCTCCTTCTGTTTGTTTGTATTTTTGTCCGTTATAGATGAAGTATGTGTTGGATAGGCAGTGGTTGGTCAGATCTAAGATGTGTTTGGGGGGGTTATATTTGTTTTGAATAGCTGTCAAGGCTTCTTTGATAGTCACTTTGGTGAAGAGGGATATGACATCGAAGCTCACTAGTAGGTCGCTGGGCTGTAAGCTTTGTTTCTTTATGATCTCTATAAACTGGAATGAGTTTTTTACGTGTGAGGTGAGGGATTCTGCATAGGGCTGTAGTTGTTGGGCGAGAAATTTGGCTAGGTTTTGTAGAGGTGAGCCTATGGAGCTGACTATAGGTCTGAGTGGGGTTCCTTCCTTGTGTATCTTGGGGAGACCATAGAGTTTAGGGCATCTGGATGATTTCTCTCTGGGAATGATTCTTTGCTGGATCTCTTCGCTAATGGGGGAGGCTTTTATCTTGGTTCTGGTGTTTTTTTCCAGGTAGGTGGTGGGATCTGTATTTAGGGGTTTGTATGTGGAGTCTTGGAGTAGGTTGGTTAATTTGGTTTGGTAGTCAGATGTGTTCATAACCACCGTGGCGTTGCCCTTGTCTGCTGGTAGGATTATTATGCTGGTGTCTTCTTTCAGGTTACGTAGTGCTGTCTGTTCCTCTTTGGGTAAGTTGCTTTTTGGTGGCTTGCTGGTGCAGAGGATGTTGGTGATTTTGAGTCTGATTTTGTTAGCGTCATCGGGGTTGATTTTGGTCAGGCTGGTTTCAACTTCACATATAATGGTTTCAGTGGGGATGTGTTTGGGAGCGACTGCAAAGTTTAATCCTTTGGAAAGGACATTGGTTTCGGCTTTGGTGAGGATCCTATCTGAGATGTTATGCACTGTTTGTTTCATGTGTGGCTGTGAGGGAGGAGGGGTGTGTTTCTGGCGTTCTTGTAGTCTTCGGAGTTTGTTGGTGTGTGTATCTGTCTTGAGGGTGGTCTGTGTTTTGGCTCTCCAGACGGCGAGTTGTTTGGATTTGTCCCATAGTGCGGGGTGGATCTTGTTGCTGAGTTTGAGGTGGAGTGTGAGGAGATCTTTGTTAATTCGGTCTAGGAGGAATCTTTTTGTGTGAAGTTCATTTCTGATTAGGGCCAATTCTGTTCTTTTCAGGATCCGTTGGGTGGCTGCAGAGTTGGAGTGGAATTTCAGTTGGAAACATGTGGGGATTAGATTTTGATCTCGGCAGTTACGTAGGAATGCGAGGTCACATAAAATGGAAGCTCTTTGCACTTCAAGTTTTTCATAGGTCCTGGTCAGATGGTGGATTTCCTCCCCGTAGAGGTTCGATATTTGTTTTCTGAGGTTTTCGCGGGTATTTGTATATAGGTCTTTGGTTGTTCGGGTTTTCTCCCGCGTAAAATTGGAAGTGTCTTGGCAACGTTTCGACGAAGTCACATTCGTCATCTTCAGGCTGGGGTTTTTAGCTTCTTGCTTTGAGCAGCAATGTGTGGTTTAGCTGTTTCTTCCTTTTAACTGCCAGTGAGGGTATGAACTGATTGGATGGGAGCTTGGCTGTGTTCTGATTGGGTGGAGTGTGTTCTGAATGGTTAGGGGCTTGGCTGTGCTCTGATTGGCTGGGGGAGTGTTCTGTTTGGTTGTGCTCAGGTTAGTCTGAGTTGCAGAGGGGTTTAAGATTTTGGGGTTAGGGAGTCGTTTGTCAATAAGGGCAGGTTTCCAAATGGCTGGTAGGCGGGAGGTATCATCTCGCTTGTTCATGCTGTGTGGGCGTTTTTCTATCTCGATGGCTTCTCTGATTATTCTAAACGCCCCACACAGCATGAACAAGCGAGATGATACCTCCCGCCTACCAGCCATTTGGAAACCTGCCCTTATTGACAAACGACTCCCTAACCCCAAAATCTTAAACCCCTCTGCAACTCAGACTAACCTGAGCACAACCAAACAGAACACTCCCCCAGCCAATCAGAGCACAGCCAAGCCCCTAACCATTCAGAACACACCTCCACCCAATCAGAACACAGCCAAGCTCCCATCCAATCAGTTCATACCCTCACTGGCAGTTAAAAGGAAGAAACAGCTAAAACCACACATTGCTGCTCAAAGCAAGAAGCTAAAAACACCAGCCTGAAGATGACGAATGTGACTTCGTCGAAACGTTGCCAAGACACTTCCAATTTTACGCGGGAGAAAACCCGAACAACCAAAGACCTATATACAAATACCCGCGAAAACCTCAGAAAACATATATATATATATATATATATATATATAATAGATGTTAAGAATATTATAAAGTGTACTAGATAATAGTGGGATAAGGAAAGGTACAACTTTACTTGTAATTTTAGTTGTTAATGTTAATGTTATATAATGATATTATAGTCATATATATTGATTTATAGTTAGAAGTATTATATATATTCTTTATGCAAAAGTGGAGAAATATTATTCAAGTAATAAAAATGACAAGTACTGTAACAACAACTAAAGTTAGCAAAAAAACAGTTACAAATCCCACAACTACAATGGCCTCTCCTTCAAGCCAGAGAATCATGTTGGGGAAAGAAAAAGTAGAATTGGCAATGAACCCACAGAGTTTGCAGATAACACTACAAACGATTCAAGAAACAATGATGATGACCCAAGAGGCAATAGCAAACAATCATGAAGAAATGAAAATACATCATAAAGAAATTAAGAATGATATTGGGAAAATGGAGATGAAATTAAAAATATGAATGATAAGATAGGTAATATACAACAAACAATGATGGAAAATGAACAAAGAATTCAAAAAGTCGAAACAAAAATGGAACTTGTTGACAGTAAAATAGAAGGAATGATACAGAAATCTGAGCAGGTAAATAGGGAGTTGACTGAATCTATTGCTTTTCTGGAAAGGAACAAAGCTTCGTTCTTTCTCAGATTTCAAAATATTGTAGAGGAAAAGGAAGAAGATTTTGGAGAAAAGATGGCAGAGATGTTGGCAGAGATTTTAGGCAAAGAAAAACTGGAAGTAAGAAGAGACATAGACGAAATATATAGAGTATATACAAATTATGCACGAAGGCATAGATTGGCGAGAGAGGTCCATATAAGGTTTATTAGAAGACCAATAAGTGATGAAATATATAAAAAAACAAGAGACAAATCAATAATATATAAGGGTAAAGAAATAATTGTATTAAAACAAATACCACGTAGTATACAAAATCAGAGACGAGAATACCAATTTTTAATGACTCAATTAATTAAATATAAAGTTATGTTTCGTTGGTTAATACCTGAAGGTATACTTTTAACTTGGCAGGAAAAAAAATACAAGATAGATACACTTGAGAAAGCACAGGACTTTTATGAGAGATACTTTTCACAAGGAGAAGAACAAGAAAGTAGGGAAGAGCCGGAGAGTAAAAGTTACGATGAAGATTTATTAGAGGAAGTTGATCGAGAGTGTCAGAATCCAATTATATTTCATCTTTAAATTATCAAATATAGAAACTCCCAATTCTGCCTTCTCTGGATTCTGCCATAAGAGGGAGAGAAGGGGGAGAACAAAGGGGCTTTATGGCCCTCACTTCCTTCTTTACACTTCAAAGAGCTGAATGCTGAATGTGTGTTTATTGTAACCTCGAAGTGTTAACATACCAAAGGAGGGAAGTTGCCTTTCATGTAGTTATCTGAAGTCTCCATCCAGACGGAAGAAAGAAGAAAGGGAGTGGAATTGTGATACTTGGAACTATCACTGGAAGGGGGGTTGATTGGGTGGGACTACTGGGGAACCCCTTAAAACCTTGAATGGGAGAGCCTGGACCCCAAGTCCTGTCTAGCATGCCTGCAACCATTTTCTCTTAATAAAGGATTCCTGTTGGAAGAATTATTCCAAGAGTTCTGTCTTCTTAAGATGCACAGTGGGGTGGGTCCTTAGATTAGACAGGACTTGCAAAATTAATCCACCTGGAAGGAAGACCCTTGCCGGGGGATTTTGCAAAAATTTACCATGTCAGACAATGGAGCAAGAGAGGGGGAAAACTCCCTGGAAAGAGAGCCGCTGACCCAGTTGGAACCTTGCCAGATGTTGGGATCCGAGAGGCCAGATTCCTCAGGAGAAGAAGTGGTGGAGACACAGGACCACAAGCCTCGCTGGTCGATGGGCGTTGGAAAGAAAAGTGAGTGGGGAAAGGAATCAAGAAAGGTGACCCTGAGACGGGGGACCAAGCAACCAGAATGGAAGCAGGAGATGGAGAAATCCCTGCACGCAAGTGAAGAGGGAGGAAGCTGGGCACCGTACTCAGACTGGATCCTAGAGAAAGCTATTGACCTGATGAAGAGAACTCTCAGCTCCCTAGGAGAGGAGAATACTGAACCCTACGGCCGCCCCAGTTCCTGGAGCCGCAAAGGGAGAGACACCGAGGGGGACATGGAACCTGCAACCCCAGGGACATCTACTGATCCAGGAGCTCCCACCCCCTACCGGACCACAGATGGCAATCTGGACGGAAGGCACTACCACCCACAACAGAGGCACCGATCCATTCCAAGACGTCCACCGTTGGAAGTGAAATTCAAAGGGGAGCCAACACGCTTGGGGTTTTTCCTAACCCAAGTCCTCAGCTACATGGAGGAATATGGGCAGGATATTCCCAGCGACAAAGCCCGCATCCGGATCGTGCAATCTGCCCTGGATGGACCAGCTGCGGATTGGGTAGTGAACTTGCATGACTCCAATGCCCCAGAACTCAGTAACTTCAACCGTTTCATGTCCTCTTTGAGAAGACGATTTGAAGACCCCCTGGCTGATCGCAAAGCCCGTGAAAGAATAACAACGATGAGGCAGGGCAAACGCCCAGTGGCTGAGTATACACAAGAATTCCGGGCCATTGCCAGCAAACTGAATTGGCCAAAGACATCCTCCTTGGCCATTTCAAAGACGGACTAAACTATGATCTATATGATGCTTGCCTGCCCCGAGGGGACCCACATCGACTTGAGGAATGGTACGTCTTGGCAGAGGAAGCAGAGATCGACATATTGAAGAGGCACCGCCGAGGAAAACAATGGAGCCGCCCCCCGCCTGAGCTGACACACCAACCGGTGAAATCATCGGATACAGCCAAGAAGCAAATGGGGTGTTTCAAGTGCGGAAGAGAAGGGCATCGAGCTGTAGAATGCCGCTCAAAGGCCCCCCAGCACAACCCAGACAGATCCCCAATCAACAAACCCGGAAAGTATTCAGCTAAGCCAAAAGAAACAGCCATGAAATGATGGAAATTGCAGAAACCCCCACCTCTGCTCACCAAGGGGAAAGGACTCCAGCCTACACCACAGGGCCGGTGGATGCCTCAGATGACAGCTCGGAGGGTGAACCCCTGGTAAGTGGATGCATCACACCCATCTTCAAAACAGTGACTATATTAATCCCCCCCATGCCCGAAGCTGTGAAGGTGAAAGCCTTAATAGACTCTGGCTGTACCCGCTGCCTCATTAGCCCAACACTAGTGGGGAATCTGGGCATCCCATCCAGGAGACTGGAACAACCAATCTCATTTGGCCAGCTAGATGGATCCATAGCAGGGGGGGTGCCAGCTACCCTAGCCACTTTGCCAATACATCTCTCCCTGGGCAACCATGAAGAGGACTTAACGTTTGTGGTGACCCCAGGTATGGAATGCCCAATGATTCTAGGGATGGAATGGTTGAAAAAATGGAACCCTTGGGTAAATTGGAGGACGACAGAAATCAAATTCCCGAAGGGGGACCCTATGGACTTAAAACCCCAAGGGAGGCTACCAGAATCAAGAATAGAAAAAGCATCCATAGGAGAGGAAAAAAGATTAACAGAAATACCAGAGGAATATAGGGACCTTGCTGAAGTCTTCAGTGAGGAGAGGGCGAATGAGCTTCCCCCCCACCGACCCACAGACTGTACCATTGAATTCAAGCCTGGGGCAAAACTCCCGAAGCCCAGATTATACTCCATGAGCCCAAAGGAGAAGGAGGAAATGGAAAGATTTATAAAAAAAAACCTGGAGAGAGGTTTCATTGAACCAGCTAAGCCTAAAGTGGCTGCCCCGGTCCTTTTTAGAGAGAAGAAGGATGGCTCTTTACGTTTATGCGTGGATTATAGGGCCCTGAACACAATCAGTGAAAGCAACCTATACCCGCTGCCCCTCATGAAAGACATGCTGTCACACCTATCGAAAGGGAAATTTTTTCTAAACTAGACTTAAGGGAAGCTTACTATCGCGTGAGAATCAAGGAAGGGGACGAATGGAAGACTGCATTTAACTGCCCCATGGGGTGCTATCAATTCAAAGTCTTGCCATTTGGATTACAAGGGGGCCCTGCAGTCTTTATGCAACTAATCAATGACGTTCTAAGGGAGCACCTGTTTAAGGGGGTCCTTGTTTACTTGGACGACATTCTTATCTTTACCGAAACAAAAGAAGAACACGTCAAACTTGTCAGAGCGGTTTTAAAGAAGCTGCGAGCCGCTCACCTATATGCCAAACTCTCAAAATGCGAATTCCACCAGGAAAGGATAGACTACCTAGGCTATCGCATATCCCCACAGGGCATTGAAATGGACCCAGAGAAGGTCAGAGCAGTATTAGAATGGGCACCACCCTGCACAAGAAAGCAACTACAAAGTTTCCTGGGCTTTGCAAATTTTTACCACCAATTCATCCCCTCATTTGCACAGATAGCCTTTCCCCTCACTAACTTACTAAAAACGAAGGGAACATCCTCAGTAAAACCTAGCCAGCCACTAACATGGACAATGGAGTGCCAAGCAGCGTTTGAGAGACTAAAGAGACTTTTTTCTGCCGAACCAGTACTAAGGCACCCAGACATGGACAAGCCCTTCATAATACAGGCAGATGCAAGTGATGTGGCAGTGGGGGCTGTGCTATTACAAGAAAATGATGATGCAGTATTGCAACCCTGTGCATATACATCCAAGAAACTCACGGAAACAGAACAGCGCTGGCCCGTATGGGAGAAGGAGGCTTATGGGATACGTTGGGCATTACTCACATGGCGACAGTTCCTGGAAGGCAACAAAATCCCCTTCCAGGTGTGGACTGATCACAAAAATTTGGAAGCCCTGAAAACTTCCAGGAAACTCAATCCCAAACAAGCCCGCTGGTCCCAGCATTTTCACCAATTCCAATTTAAGCTCAAACATTTACCAGGAAGAAAGAACTTCCTGGCAGATGCACTATCTCGCATGCCCCAATATCACAGCGCACGAACCACAGACTCTAGACCAATAATGGCAGAGTCACAACTGGCAGCACCAGTAACCACAAGAACCCAAGCCAAATTAAAACCACAACTGGACAGCCAAACTGGGATTGAATTCAGAAAAAGTTTGGAAACAGATGATTGGTTCCAGAAAAACAAAAATGTGTGCACAATGAAAGACGGGTTGCCTTGGATAGGGGAAAAGTTATATATACCAACAACTCAAAGAGTAACTTTCATGCACCTTTGCCATGACACAAAATCAGCAGGGCATTTTGGATTTGTAAAAACTTTACATTTAATTAAACGGCAATTTTGGTGGCCATCCATGAAAAAGGACATTGAAAGTTATATAGCCAGTTGTCCAAAATGTGCCACGGCAAAGAGGTTGCAAGGGAAAGTGCCAGGACTATTGCAAACAGTGGCAAGTCCCTCAGCCCCCTGGAGAGAAATAGCCATGGATTTTATAGTGGAATTGCCAGAAAGCAATGGGAATACTGTGGTCTGGACGGTCACGGACTTGTTTTCCAAACAGGTGCACTTTATCCCTTGCCAAAAGATTCCCACTGCAAAAGCCTTAGCAAAACTTTTCATCCAGCACATTTACAGATTGCATGGGGCACCCCAACGCATCATCTCTGACAGGGGGGTGCAATTTACGTCTGCATTTTGGAAGGAATTTTTATCTCTCTTAGGGACCACTCAGGGACTGACATCTAGCCACCACCCTCAAGGAAATGGGGGGGCTGAAAAAATGAACTCAGTACTTAAGCAATATTTAAGATGTTTTCTTAGTTTCCAACAGACCGAGTGGGCGGACTTACTCCCCTTTGCAGAAGTTGCCTACAATAATGCACTCCACTCCAGCACAGGTTACACTCCTTTTCAAATAGCCACCGGTCAAAGTTTCAACCCCATGCCAGAATTAACCCCAAACGAACCAACAATCCCATCACTGAAAGAATGGATGGAAAAATTACAAAACACCTGGCCAATAGTCAGAAAAGCACTAGATGAAGCTAGGCAGGCTTACAAAACACAAGCCGATAAAAAAAGGGTTGAGCCTACACCATTCATTATAGGAGAGATGGTGTACTTATCTACAAAATACCTAAAGTCCCTACAGCCCTGTAAAAAACTTGGACCAAAATACATAGGACCTTTTCCAATTAAAAGAATCATAAATCCAGTAACAGTAGAATTAGAATTACCCAAAAATCTCAGGCAAATACACCCAATTTTTCATTGCAGCTTGCTGAAAAGAGAGCATCAGTCACCTCTACGGCCAAAAATCCCCCCCACCACCTCCAATCATGGTGGAGGGTGAACAACACTTCGAAATAAAGGAAGTCCTTGACTCTAGGAGATATCATGGAGCAACTCAGTACCTAGTTGCCTGGAAACACCTCCCTCCCTCACAAAATGAGTGGGTCCATAAACGTCATGTCAGAGCCCCGAAGCTATTGAAGAAGTTTCACACAGAGTATCCTAACAAGCCTGACTAAATTTTATACTTGTGTTTTCTTTCAGGTGGATCTCTCTTATTGTTAAGAGGGGCCGGATGTCAGAATCCAATTATATTTCATCTTTAAATTATCAAATATAGAAACTCCCAATTCTGCCTTCTCTGGATTCTGTCATAAGAGGGAGAGAAGGGGGAGAACAAAGGGGCTTTATGGCCCTCACTTCCTTCTTTACACTTCAAAGAGCTGAATGCTGAATGTGTGTTTATTGTAACCTCGAAGCGTTAACATACCAAAGGAGGGAAGTTGCCTTTCATGTAGTTATCTGAAGTCTCCATCCAGACGGAAGAAAGAAGAAAGGGAGTGGAATTGTGATACTTGGAACTATCACTGGAAGGGGGGTTGATTGGGTGGGACTACTGGGGAACCCCTTAAAACCTTGAATGGGAGAGCCTGGACCCCAAGTCCTGTCTAGCATGCCTGCAACCATTTTCTCTTAATAAAGGATTCCTGTTGGAAGAATTATTCCAAGAGTTCTGTCTTCTTAAGATGCACAGTGGGGTGGGTCCTTACAGAGAGTGAGAAATACAAAAGTTACAAGAAAGAGAAAGGTTAGAAAGAGAAACAAAATGAAGACTTATAGAGACAAGAAGCATAAAAAAATAGATCAAGTAAAAAATGGGAGACGTAATTAAGCTCTTTTCTGTAAACATTAATGGATTAAATATATCAAGAAAAAGAGTTTAAACATTTAACAATTTAAGGAAATTGGATGTAGATGTGATGTATCTTTAGGAAGTTTATATAAAATAGGATTATAGAAAACTACTAGAGAAAGTAAAATTTAGAAACATACACAAATTAGCATAAAACAAGAAAGGAGGAATTATTATATATGTCAAAGAAAAAATAAAATAAAATCAATATATTTGGATTAAAGGGGGTGAATTTTAATGTTGGAAATAGTATTAGAGCAAAAACAGTATATGAAAATATTTGTATGATCACCAGGCCTAGATGGAATCCCGGTTGAGTCTTATAAAAAATACGAGAGTTACTACAATGAATAATGTTGGAAATTTAAAATGAGGTGTTGGTAGAGGTGATATGTGTATAATAATGTATAATAATAATAATATGAATTGCAGAGATTGCAAGAATAGAGGTAGAACCTCTTAGCCCCCTCTGGATTTTTCTTTTGAGGGGACAGAAAGAGCGTTCCCTCAGAGTTCCTGCTTTCTCCGCCTCCCAGCTGTTTTTGCCTCTTCGGAGGCAAAAGGAAACGCCGCTACCAGCTCCGTGTTTAAAGTCTTCTGGTGAGTAATTTTTAAAGCAGACAGAGCAGTTTAAAGGATTTCTTTTTAGTTTAGTATTTTATTTTAAATTTTTCTTTTTAGTTGACTCTGATTTTTTTGTTTCTTCTTTGCTGGTACAGAAAGTGAAAGTAAGATGGCGTTTTGAAAGTACTTTGTTCTTTGTTCTTTTGTTCTTTATTTTTTTTCCCCTGGGAAGACAATTTGGACTTAAATGAATACATTTACTGCTTCTAATTTTCTCCTTTATTTTTTGATTGTGTTTTGGATACTTTTCTTGGCTTTTTTTAAACTTTAAAGATATAATGGGAAATGCTGTATCCCAAATTAGAGATGAAATGAAGCAACTTCTTGAACAGAGTAAATCTGAAAGCAGAGAGAAAATGAAGGATCTTCTTAAACAGATTAAACAGATTAAATCTGAAACTAAGGAGGAGATGAGAGACCTCCTTAAGCAGAATAAAACTGAAAGTAAAGAGGAGATAAAGCAGCTGTTAGAAGATAATAACACCATTTTGAGACAAGACATAGTAGCAGCTTTGTCAGGCTTGGCTTCAGTGGTCGTGAAATTGGATTCCAGAGTGGAGGAGGTCGCTGATAACGTTGAATTTATTGAAGATAAATTTCAGGATATGGAAAGAAAGGTGGAAACTTCACAAGAGGATATTCTCATGTCCTAGTACAGGGAAATGGAGTATGCCTTGAGAATCAGGGGCTTGAAAGAAGATTTGAATCAAGACCTGACACAGATGGTGCTTAATGATCTAGCTCTTGTTTTGAATATGGATAAAGATGAATTACGCAGAGAAGTGGAAAAAGTCTACAGAGTCAATTCTTGGATTGCGAAACAAAAGAATTTGCCAAGAGATGTGGTGATCTATTTTTCTAAGAGGTCTCTGCGTAATGAAATCTTACAAGCTTATTACAATAAGAGATTTCAGATTGCTGCTCAAGATGTCATTATCTTAAAGGAAATTCCATCCAAAATTTTAAGAAACAGGAAAGACTTTGCTTTTTTAGCTAATGAACTCAAAGCAAGATCGATGTCATTCAGATGGGAGATTCCTATGGGTATTGTTTTGAGCCATGCGGGGATGCGTTATAGGCTTAACACGGTTGCCAAAGCTAAGGAGTTTTATAATACGGTCCTGGGAGCAGGCTCATCTTTACCTATGATTCAGAAATCTTTGGATGGCAAAGAGGCGGAACAGCAATCTGGAGGGCTAGGTTTGATTCCTGCTAGGAAGTCACAAGTGGAATGGCAACGTCAAACAGAGGTTAAAGAGCAAAGGATGACTGGTGCAGCACATAGACGTAAAGAGAAGGAACAACAGAAGAAAGAAGTTAAAGAATCTACTTATGAAAGTGCTTCATTGCCGGTGGGAGGGGCAAGACCCAAGAGTTCTGCAACACATTCATCAATGGCAGACCTTCAGGCAGTCTTCTCCAGGCTCCTGGTCAAGGGAGATGGTAAAGTTCCTGACCTGGAATGTTAACGGCCTTAACTCCCCTCAGAAAAGAAAGAAAATCTTTCACTACTTAAAACAACATAACAATGATATCATCTGTTTGCAAGAAACTCACATTTTACTTAAAGATCAAAAATATTTAGCTAATGGTCGTTTGGGCTCACATTTTGTATCTTCTGCCCCGGGGAAAAAAGGGGGAGTGGTTATTTATGTTAAGCAAAATTTACCAGTTTGTCTGGTAGAATCAGATCCCCAAGGAAGATATGTAATGGTTGAACTTGGTTTATATGGTAAGAAAATACTCCTTGTGGGACTGTATGCACCAAACCAGCAACAAGAACAATTTTATAAACTGTTACATCAGAAAATAATTTCGCTGGACTATAGATCCGTTATATTAATGGGGGACTGGAATTGTGTCTTAGATACACAAAGGGACAAAAAAGGTTCTTCTACCCTTTTCAAACAGGCTAAATTACCTAAAGCCTTTTTTGATCTGAAAGAGGACTGGGAATTGAGAGACTACTGGCGTGAACGTAATCAAGAGGAGAGAGACTTTACCTTTTTTTCAGATAGACATCAATCTCTTTCAAGAATTGATTTTTTTCTGATTACAACTGACTTATATAATAGGGTAAAGAACGTAAAAAAATTTTCCTAGGACATTGACGGATCATAGTCCGGTTTGGATGGAGTTGATTCATGAAAAAGAGGAGAGGAGATCTTGGAGGGTGAATGAGAATTTATTTAGACAAGAAAAGAATGTTCAGAAGTTAAAGGACTGTTTAAAGGATTATTTTGTTTTGAATATGCATAAGGGGACATCAACATCAATGGTATGGGATGCAGGTAAAGCCTTTATGCGTGGAATTCTGATAAAAATGAATAACGTTCATAGACAAAAGCAGATTCAGAAGCGTAAGGAATTGGAAGAGGAGATTAAATTAAAAGAAAAGTTTTTGATTTTAAATCCTTCAGATGAAAAGATTAAGGAATCTATAAAGCTTTTAAGAGCACAATTTGATATGTTGATGGCTGATCAATCTGCAACTAATCTTTTGTTTATGAAACAAAATACATTTTGTAATGCCAATAAACCAGGGAGATGGTTGGCTTATCAATTAAGAAAGAAACAGAGACAGAGAATAATAGATAAAATAAATTATAATGGTAAATTAGTGTATCAGAAGGAACTGATTAAGAAATCTTTTTTAGACTACTATCAAAAATTATATAAGACTACTAATGTACAAATTTCAGACATAAATAAATATTTAAGTGAGGCTAACTTTCCTAAATTGACAGAAGATCAGAAGCAAGAAATTAATGGTCCAATTACCAATGAGGAGATTGTGATGGTTATTAAGCAATTAAAATTAGGTAAAGCGCCAGGTACGGATGGCTTGACATCTATTTATTATAAAACTTTAGTTGAAGAGATGACTCAACCTTTAGTTGAGCTTTTTAATAATATATTGCAGGGTGCAGAGATCCCTCCATCATGGCGCAGTGCTTTTATATCCTTGATTCCAAAAGAGGATCAAGATCTTACTTTACCAAGGAATTATAGACCTATATCTCTTTTAAATGTAGATTATAAGATTTTTGCAAAAATTTTAGCTAATAGGCTGATGAAGGTTGTGCATCAGCTTATACATAAGGATCAATCGGGTTTTATAACTGGCAGGTACATGAAAAATAATGCTAGACAAATTATTAACATATTAGAATATTTAGATAAGAACAACCAAGTCCCTGCAGGGCTGATATTCTTAGATGCTGAAAAAGCTTTTGATCAATTGAACTGGCACTTTATGTTAAGAGCAATTCAGGAGATGAATTTTGGAGGGAAAATATTACAAGCTTTTACTGCTATATATCAAAAGCAAATGGCACAACTTATTGTTAATGGGGGTTTGTCAGAAGGTTTTTACAATAGAAAAAGGTACTAGACAGGGATGTCCTCTGTCACCTTTGCTGTTTGTTTTAACATTGGAAATTTTGTTGATTAAAATCCGAGAATCGCAGGAAATAAGAGGAATAGAAGTTAATAAAAAAGAGTACAAGTTAAGAGCTTTTGCAGATGACTTGGTGGTTACTTTATCTCAACCTACCTATTCTGTAGTTAACTTACTACAGCTGATTCGTCAATATGGACTTGTTTCGGGCTTTAAAATTAATAATAATAAGACTAAAATATTAGCTAAAATATGACTATTCAGGACAAACAGACTTTGGCTGAGTTGACTGGTTTTGAAATTGTTGATAAGACAAAATATTTGGGGGTCACTTTATCTGTTTCTAATGCAAAATTGTTTAGAATAATTATGAAAGGCTGTGGGCCAGTGTACAGAAGGACTTGAGGAATTGGGAGAAGTTACAGTTATCTCTCATGGGACGAATTGCAGTGATTAAAATGAATGTCCTGCCCAAATTTCTCTTTTTGTTTCAAATGTTACCTATTTTAAAGAATGAGGTTAATTTGAATGAATGGCAGAAAGGTATTAACAAATTTATTTGGGCAGGGAAAAAACCAAGGGTAAAATTTAAAATTATGCAGGACTTCCGTGAGAGAGGTGGACTCAAGGTACCGAATTTGAAATTATATTATGATGCAGCGGTTTTTACGTTAATTAGTGATTGGGTAAACTTAACAAATTCAGAGATACTCCATTTGGAGGGATGGGATTTACTCTTTGGTTGGCATGCCTATTTAATATTTAATATTTAATAAAAAAGTGGATCGGGCTTTTAAATCTCATATTTTAAGGATTTCTCTACTTAGAGTCTGGAGGAAATATTATAAAAGTGATTTTAAAATACCATTATGGGCTATACCTTGGCATGCGATAGAGGGGATAAAGAGAGGTGTTAAAATGGATACGGTGTCTTATACACAATTACTTAGATGGGATGGTCTAAATTGGCAGTTAAAATCTTTGGAAGATTTGTTACATGAAAATATTACCTATTCTTGGTTTCAATATAGACAACTGTTAGATAGATGGAAGATGGATCGTAATTTAGGTTTGCTCAGAGAAGATCAAAATCTTTTCAAGCAAGTAAAGGATCAAAGACAAACTCATATTAAAAGAATTTATGGGGTGCTAGTGGAACTGGATTCAGAATCAGAATTAATTAAAGATTGTATGATTAAATGGGTGCAGAATTTTGGTGAACCAGTTCTACTGGATACCTGGGAAACTATCTGGGTGAGAAATGTTAAATTTACACAAGCCCAGAATTTAAGGGAAAATTTTTATAAAATGTTTTATAGATGGCACCTTGATCCACAAAAGATGTCTCTCATGTATCCTGACTTACAGCCTAAATGTTGGAGATGTGGCTGTTTGGATGCCACTTATTATCATATTTGGTGGTCGTGTAAAAATATAAAAGCTTTTTGGATTAAGATATGGTGGAATATTCAGAGAATTTTTAGAAAGAGGGTAAAATTTACTCCACAATTATTTTTGCTTGGTATTGTTACTGATTGTGATGCTAAGGAGGTTATATTGATGTTGAATTTAATTACAGCCGCAAGGCTGCTAGTAGGTCAATATTGGAAGAAGGAATCTTTGCCTACTTTGCAAGAGTGGTTTCTTAAAGTATCTTATTTGGCGGAAATGGCAAAGATTTCGGCTTTCTTAAAAGAGCAAATGCAAGAGAAATTTTTTGCTGTATGGGAAAAATGGATACATTTTATACAATTTAAATTGGATATGAAAAAATACCATTTAGCTTTTTTATAACTTGTATAAAAACTCTACTTTTTTTTTCTTTGCTTTGCTTTTTTTTAAAATATTTTTTCTTTTTAAGGTTTATAATTCTTTATTCATATATATTTTGTTCTTAATTATCTTATAATTTTGTTAATTTCTTTTAATTAAGTCTATATTCTGTTCTGGGAAGCTCGGGGGGGAGGGAGGGGGTGATTTGGGAGGGGTTGGGGGAGGGTTGTATTGTTTTGTTTTTTGTTTTTTTTGTCTTATTGTAGTTGTCATTGTTTTTTTTTCTGTCTTTGTAAAAGTTTTTAAAAAATTTTCAATAAAAAAAATAATAATAATATGAATTATTCCTAGTAAGCAGTAGAATATGAAAGAAGGAAAACGTAAATAAGAAACAATGGGGCAATAAGGACAAATATTTCAAAGAAGAATGAGGGGGGAAATGTAAATAATAGAAGAGTACTGTTACAAATTGCTGTTAACAAAAAAGGATATATTATGTCTGTATGTGTGTAACGTTTTGCTGTGTTTTGTTTTGTTGGTCTAAAATAAAAATTAAAAAAAAAGAAAAGCAGTTGTGAATCTCACAAAACACAGACAATAGGAAAATGATTTTTAATGTAATCCTATAATGAGGAATCTCAGGGTTAATATATTAAAACTCTGCACTTTTTTATGTTTGACTGATAATCTCAGTGGGAAAAACAGAACAGACACAGATAGTTCTCTACTTATGATCAGGAATGGGACTTCGCTGAGCAATACAGTAGTTAAGCAGGTTGCATCAAATTTTATGATCTTTTTCACCATGGTCTTTAAGAGAATCCTGCTTCCCCCATAGACTTTGCTTGTCAAAAGCCCCTGGGAAGGCAATCATGTAACCCCAGGATGCTGTAATCATTGTAAATACATGCTAGTTATCAAATGCCCAAATTCTGATCACATGACTGCTAGATTGCTGCAATGGTTATGAATCACTCTTTTTAGCACCGACATAACTTTGAATAGTCATTAAAATGGTCATAAATCGAGGACAACCTGTAGTGTGTTTTCAGATCTCTCACCCAGCTCATATATAAAAACAAAACTATGATAAAAACTGAAAGAGATATTTTACTTATATTAAAGTTGATAAAGCAAATCAATTAGTAAAACATATTTAATCGCACGAAGAAATATTACTCTCAAGTGATTTTACTTATGACCACTTATAAGAATATTGTGATGTTGCTAAATTCACTTTTAATCCAATGCCCATTTATGAATTATTTTTTAAAAAATCAGTCCAATAATATATGCTTCATTTGAAGTGTGGTTTTTTATTTACCTTTTCTACTACTGTAGGAACATAAAGTTGTACAGTCAAAAATAAGATTTCCGCATCTTTGATGTATTGTATTTCTTAATTTTTTTTTTAAAAAAAGAAATTTTATTGTTTTTTTAGTTTTTAAAACAAAGTGCTCAAGACACACTGTGTTAGGGTAGACAAACATCCAAAGACAAAACATATATACATAATTCAATCAATACATCTAGTATTCCCTCTGTTTTTCTCTTAGGTAACATAATTTATTTAAAATAGTCCAATTCTAGCTTAAATTTATTCAACCTATACCTGTTTTTAAAGTTTTAGAAATTTACACTACCATAATCAAAATAACTTTAAGTACAAACATTATCAATTCGGGTATCTCTTCCAAATATATTCTAGTTCCTTGATTTTATCATAAATCTTATTTAATTCTTCTTCCACTAATATCCCTTAGTTAAAATAAAATATTAATCTATCCTATACGTATCTAGTCCATCAATTAATCAATCTCTTTAAGCTAAGAAAACCAGACCTTAAGTCATTTTGATCCATTAAACAGAATTCAAATTACATCCAATTAATTGTCATAACTAATAACATCCGTGTTATCAAACAGATCATCTTATTAGATTAACTCAACATTACATAATAATTTTCTTACAAGTAACCCTATCATCCTAAAAAAGAAAAAAAGCATTCTTAATCAATTTAACACATATTCCATTAATCACCCCTTTTTCTCTTACTTCTCTATTCTAGATCTATCTAATCCATCAATCTCTTTAAGCTGACAAGATAGCATCAAACCTTAAATTATTTCAATTCATTGAACATCAAACAAATCAATCATCTTGTTAAAAATAGTGATTTTCATATAGATAAACTTTATATATCTTCCATTCGTCGCCTGTTTCTCTTACATCTAACTCATAATCTTAGTCCTTAAATCAGTCCATAGTTCTGAGTTGCCTTTAGTCCATTACATAAAACTTTAAATTTCACTTTTTCAGTCTTATTCTGGGTTTCCTCTTATGCCAAGTAGGTTTCCTTAGAAAAGCTTCCCTTCCAGCTGATAAGTCTCTCTTTATTGCTTATAGTATCATTTGGATCAGTGAGAACCGTCTTGACCTCTGCATTGGCCCTCTGATTCTCTTAACCATAAAGTCTCATTGCTTTAACATTTCAAGTTTCAGACTTTGTTTCTTCTGATCCTCAGCACCATAAGTGAATTGCTTATAAGGCAAAATCAATTTCTCTTTATTCTCAGTTCAGTCCTCTTCTTGTGTAATCTGTTTTATAGAAAAATCGAGTGTAGTCTGAAAGTCAATTGTGAAGTTTGAAGGAGAGATTCTGGCTCTTAATTCTGTAGAAAGCTCTTTCACTGTAGCACATATTTCTTCTTTAGCCTTGTAGATCTTTTCCAGAATAAGTTTACAATTTAGATGTGAGTGCAACTCCATTTTAAAAATTGTTCAGCTGGATCAAATTATCTTTCTCTTGAAGAATAGTTTGAAGGCCAAAACCATCTCCAAATAGACAAGAGTTACAATATTAGCTTTTAACCAGTAGATGTCCTCAGTGAGCTAAAAAAGTCTTTTTCAAAAGTCATTCATTTTTTTTTCTTTTCCCTTTTTTCCCTATTTTTTCAGGAAAAGGTAGAGGAAGAAATACTCAAAAAAAGACACAACAGCATAAACTGATAGTAGAATTCTTAGGAAAACATACATACATACATACATACATACATACATACATATATATGTATGTATGTATAAATGTAGTCTTTAAAGCTTTGTTCTATCCTTTTGTTCGCCTTTCTCCCCAAGCATGTAAAAGCTGCCTTTCCAAGCCAGGGAAACAATTCCAACAGGGCTCTTAAAGGCAAAAAAAAAAAAAAAGCAAAAAGGCATAAAGAGAGAAAGGTATTTCTTAAATTGATCACTGTCTGGTTATGAACCATCATGAAATCATAAAGAAAAACACTGAACATGCATGGGGAGAGTAGTTTTGATAAAAGAAAGTGTGCAAGGAAATACCAATAACACATATTCATGTCAAGGTTGAACTCTTAATGTAAAACTTTATTGAGTACATCATTTTGGCACACATGCAAGCAAAACTAGCTCTGGAAAAATCCCACCCAATCCTATATAGTAAAAGTATAGAATTCCCCTTCCTTCCTCTTGGTCAGATCACGTTGCCCAATTAGGAGGAAAAATATTGTTATGCGAAAAGTATGATTAGGCCTGGCCAGACACCTGGTGAGCTGTTCTTGGTTATCATGGTCTGCTTTCTTGATCTTTTGAAGTCTGCATTCCGATCCCCTTCCCTCCCCCCAAGTTTATTGGCAAACTGAAAAGCAATAATTGTCAGACCAGCAAAAACATGCTTCAAAACTTGACAGGCAGCCCTCCTAAAACCTGGAAAGAACCTAAAAAACAGTAAACACATAGTAAGGCCATTCTTCTACCTCTGCTTCCTACTTAAGTGGCCCTGATTTCTGGGGATACTTTGAATGAAATCTATTTATTAAGCATTCTGCTCTGATGTTTTGGGGTTTGATCCACCTCGCTTCTGCTATTGGAGGGGTTCTTATTTCCCTCTAAGAACTGTCTTCACATCAGTAGTGCCCATTGTACAGCAAAGGCTTCCTTTTCCCATACTCATTTAGCTTTCTAGAGGTGAAACCACAATGGCTGCAGGCACCCATGCCCATTCTTTTGAAGTAGCACTGCCTCCACTGCCACATTGCTGGCATTGGCTTGAATCACAAAAAGCTCCTTGGGGTCAGGGTGCTTTAGGACTGGCTCATCCGCAAACAGTCTCTTAATAGATAGAATGATAGAAGGTGTTGAAGCCACAGGAACCTTGGGGAGGGGGGAGTGATCATGCAATATTGGAATTCAACATTATGCAAGCACAAGCAATAGAACACAATCAAACTAGAATCTTGGACTTCAAGAGAACTAATTTCAATAAACTTAGAGAGACCTTGGGAAGGATTCCATGGATGAGAATCCTCAAGGGGAAAACAACTCAAGAAGCTTGGGAAATTTTGAAAAGTGAGATAAAAGCCTAGTCTAACACAATGAAGTCTGCATTCCGATCCCCTTCCCTCCCCCCAAGTTTATTGGCAAACTGAAAAGCAATAATTGTCAGACCAGCAAAAACATGCTTCAAAACTTGACAGGCAGCCCTCCTAAAACCTGGAAAGAACCTAAAAAACAGTAAACACATAGTAAGGCCATTCTTCTACCTCTGTTTCCTACTTAAGTGGCCCTGATTTCTGGGGATACTTTGAATGAAATCTATTTATTAAGCATTCTGCTCTGATGTTTTGGGGTTTGATCCACCTCGCTTCTGCTATTGGAGGGGTTCTTATTTCCCTCTAAGAACTGTCTTTACATCAGTAGTGCCCATTGTACAGCAAAGGCTTCCTTTTCCCATACTCATTTAGCTTTCTAGAGGTGAAACCACAATGGCTGCAGGCACCCATTCCCATTCTTTTGAAGTAGCACTGCCTCCACTGCCACATTGCTGGCATTGGCTTGAATCACAAAAAGCTCCTTGGGGTCAGGGTGCTTTAGGACTGGCTCATCCGCAAACAGTCTCTTAATAGATAGAATGATAGAAGGTGTTGAAGCCACAGGAACCTTGGGGGGGGGAGTGATCATGCAATATTGGAATTCAACATTATGCAAGCACAAGCAATAGAACACAATCAAACTAGAATCTTGGACTTCAAGAGAACTAATTTCAATAAACTTAGAGAGACCTTGGGAAGGATTCCATGGATGAGAATCCTCAAGGGGAAAACAACTCAAGAAGCTTGGGAAATTTTGAAAAGTGAGATAAAAGCCTAGTCTAACACAATGCCAATGAAGAAGAAAAATAACAGCTCTCAAAAGAAACCAGCATGGCTGCATAAAGAACTCTTTGATAAACTGAAAGACAAAGTATAACAAGTGGAAAGAGGGGCACATAACTAAGGCAGAATACCAGCAAATAGCCTGAGTCTGCAAAGATGAAGTGAGGAAATCTAAGGCTCAAAATGAAAGGCTTGGGACAAAAGTCCAAAATAACAAAAAAAGCTTCTTTCAACATGTAAAAACAAGAAAAAAAGTCAAGGAAATGACTGGTCCATTAGTGGGAGAAAGTGGCAAGAAAGTGACAAGCAACAGGGAGAAAGCAGAACTAGTTAACTCAGTTTTTGCATCCATCTTTACACAAAGGAAAAAAACAGCCCAACCTATTGAAACAGTACCGTAAAAAAACAGGTTAGAAACTGTCAGAATCCAATTATATTTCATCTTTAATTATCAAATATAGAAACTCCCAATTCTGCCTTCTTTGGATTCTGCCATAAGAGGGAGAGAAGGGGGAGAACAAAGGGGCTTTATGGCCCTCACTTCTTTCAGTACACTTCAAAGAGCTGAATGCTGAATGTGTGTTTATTGTAACCTCAAAGCGTTAGCAAACCAAAGGAGGGTATTTGCCTTTCATGTAGTTATCTGAAGTCTCCATCCAAACGGAAGAAAGAAGAAAGGGGATGGAATTGTGATACTTGAAACTATCACTGGAAGGGGGGTTGATTGGGTGGGACTACTGGGGAACCCCTTAAAACCTTGAGTGGAAGAGCTTGAACCCCAAGTCCTGTCTAGCATGCCTGCAACCATTTTCTCTTAATAAAGGATTCCTGTTGGAAGAATTATTCCAAGAGTTCTGTCTTCTTAAGATGCAAAGTGGGGTGGGTCCTTACATTAGACAGGACTTGCAAAATTAATCCACCTGGAAGGGAGGTGGAGACACGGGACCACAAGCCTCGCTGGTCATGGCGTTGGAAAGAAAAGTGAGTGGAGAAAGGAATCAAGAAAGGTGACCCTGAGACGGGGGACCAAGCAACCAGAATGGAAGCAGGAGATGGAGAAATCCCTGCACGCAAGTGAAGAGGGAGGAAGCTGGGTACCGTACTCAGACTGGATCCTAGAGAAAGCTATTGACCTGATGAAGAGAACTCTCAGCTCCCTAGGAGAGGAGAATACTGAGCCCTACGGCCGCCCCAGTTCCTGGAGCCACAAAGGGAGAGACACCGAGGGGGACGTGGAACCTGCAACACCAGGGGCATCTACTGATCCAGGAGCCCCCACCCCCTACCGAACCACAGATGGCGATCTGGACGGAAGACACTACCACCCACAACGGAGGCACTGATCCATTCCAAGACGTCCACCGTTGGAGGTGAAATTCAAAGGGGAGCCAACACGTTTGGGGTTTTTCCTAACCCAAGTCCTCAGCTACATGGAGGAATATGGGCAGGACATTCCCAGCGACAAAGCCCGCATCCGGATCGTGCAATCTGCCCTGGATGGACCAGCTGCGGATTGGGTAGTGAACTTGCATGACTCCAATGCCCCAGAACTCAGTAACTTCAACCGTTTCATGTCCTCTTTGAGAAGACGATTTGAAGACCCCCTGGCTGATCGCAAAGCCCGTGAAAGAATAACAACGATGAGGCAAGGCAAACGCCCAGTGGCTGAGTATACACAAGAATTCCGGGCCATTGCCAGCAAACTGAATTGGCCAGAAGACATCCTCCTTGGCCATTTCAAAGACGGACTAAACTATGATCTATATGATGCTTGCCTGCCCCGAGGGGACCCACATCGACTTGAGGAATGGTACGTCTTGGCAGAGGAAGCAGAGATCGACATATTGAAGAGGCACCGCCGAAGAAAACAATGGAGCCGCCCCCCGCCTGAGCTGACACACCAACCAGTGAAACCATCGGCTACAGCCAAGAAGAAAATGGGGTGTTTCAAGTGCGGAAGAGAAGGGCATCGAGCTGTAGAATGCCGCTCAAAGGCCCCCCAGCACAACCCAGACAGATCCCCAATCAACAAACCGGAAAGTATTCAGCTAAGCCAAAAGAAACGGCCATGAGAATGATGGAAATTGCAGAAACCCCCACCTCTGCTCACCAAGGGGAAAGAACTCCAGCCTACACCACAGGGCCGGTGGATGCCTCAGATGACAGCTCGGAGGGCGAACCCCTGGTAAGTGGATGCATCACACCCATCTTCAAAACAGTGACTATATTAATCCCCCCCATGCCTGAAGCTGTGAAGGTGAAAGCCTTAATAGTCTCTGGCTGCACCCGCTGCCTCATTAGCCCAACACTAGTGGGGAATCTGGGCATCCCATCCAGGAGACTGGAACAACCAATCTCATTTGGCCAGCTAGATGGATCCATAGCAGGGGGGGTGCCAGCTACCCTAGCCACTCTGCCAATACACCTCTCCCTGGGCAACCATGCAGAGGACTTAACGTTTGTGGTGACCCCAGGTATGGAATGCCCAATGATTCTAGGGATGGAATGGTTGAAAAAATGGAACCCCTGGGTAAATTGGAGGACGACAGAAATCAAATTCCCGAAGGGGGACCCTATGGACTTAAAACCCCAAGAGAGGCTACCAGAATCAAGAATAGAAAAAGCATCCATAGGAGAGGAAAAAAGATTAACAGAAATACCAGAGGAATATAGGACCTTGCTGAAGTCTTCAGTGAGGAGAGGGCGAATGAGCTTCCCCCCCACCGACCCACAGACTGTACCATTGAATTCAAGCCTGGGGCAAAACTCCCGAAGCCCAGATTATACTCCATGAGCCCAAAGGAGAAGGAGGAAATGGAAAGATTTATAAAAAAAAAACCTGGAGAGAGGTTTCATTGAGCCAGCCAAGCCTAAAGTGGCTGCCCCGGTCCTTTTTAGAGAGAAGAAGGATGGCTCTTTACGTTTATGCGTGGATTATAGGGCCCTGAATACAATCAGTGAAAGCAACCTATACCCTCTGCCCCTCATGAAAGACATGCTGTCACACCTATCGAAAGGGAAATTTTTTTCTAAACTAGACCTAAGGGAAGCTTACTATCGCGTGAGAATTAAGGAAGGGGACGAATGGAAGACTGCATTTAACTGCCCCATGGGGTGCTATCAATTCAAAGTCTTGCCATTTGGATTACAAGGGGGCCCTGCAGTCTTTATGCAATTAATCAATGACGTTCTAAGGGAGCACCTGTTTAAGGGGGTCCTTGTTTACTTGGACGACATTCTTATCTTTACTGAAACAAAAGAAGAACACGTCAAACTTGTCAGAGCGGTTTTAAAGAAGCTGCGAGCCGCTCACCTATATGCCAAACTCTCAAAATGCGAATTCCACCAGGAAAGGATAGACTACCTAGGCTATCGCATATCCCCACAGGGCATTGAAATGGACCCAGAGAAGGTCAAAGCAGTACTAGATTGGGCACCACCCCGCACAAGAAAGCAACTACAAAGTTTCCTGGGCTTTGCAAATTTTTACCGCCAATTCATCCCCTCATTTGCACAGATAGCCTTGCCCCTCCAACTTACTAAAAACGAAGGGAACATCCTCAGTAAAACCTAGCCAGCCACTAACATGGACAATGGAGTGCCAAGCAGCGTTTGAGAGACTAAAGAGACTTTTTTCTGCCGAACCAGTCTAAGGCACCCAGATATGGACAAGCCCTTCATATAAGCAGATGCAAGTGTGTGGCAGTGGGGGCTGCTATTACAAGAAAATAATGATGCAGTATTGCAACCCCTGTGCATATACATCCAAGAAACTCACGGAAACAGAACAGCGCTGGCCCGTATGGGAGAAGGAGGCTTATGGGATACGTTGGGCATTACTCACGTGGCGACAGTTCCTGGAAGGCAACAAAATCCCCTTCCAGGTGTGGACTGATCACAAAAATTTAGAAGCCCTGAAAACTTCCAGGAAACTCAATCCCAAACAAGCCCGCTGGTCCCAGCATTTTCACCAATTCCAATTTAAGCTCAAACATTTACCAGGAAGAAAGAACTTCCTGGCAGATGCACTATCTCGCATGCCCCAATATAACAGCGCACGAACCACAGACTCTAGACCAATAATGGTCAGAGTCACAACTGGCAGCACCAGTAACCACAAGAACCCAAGCCAAAATAAAACCACAACTGGACAGCCAAACTGGGATTGAATTCAGAAAAAGTTTGGAAACAGATGAATGGTTCCAGAAAAACAAACATGTGTGCACAATGAGAGACGGGTTGCCTTGGGTAGGGGAAAAGTTATATATACCAACAACTCAAAGACTAACTTTCATGCACCTTTGCCATGACACAAAATCAGCAGGGCATTTTGGATTTGTAAAAACTTTACACTTAATTAAACGGCAATTTTGGTGGCCATCAATAAAAAGGACATAGAAAGTTATGTTGCCAGCTGCCCAACCTGTGCATCAGCAAAGAGGTTGCAAGGGAAATCGCCAGGGCTATTACAACCAGTGGCAAGTCCCTCAGCCCCCTGGAGGGAAATAGCCATGGATTTTATAGTGGAATTGCCAGAAAGCAATGGGAATACTGTTATCTGGACAGTCACGGACTTGTTTTCCAAACAGGTGCACTTTATCCCTTGCCAAAAGATTCCCACTGCAAAGGCCTTAGCAAGACTTTTCATCCAGCACATTTACAGATTGCACGGGGCACCCCAACGCATCATCTCTGATAGGGGAGTGCAATTTACGTCTGCATTTTGGAAGGAATTTTTATCTCTCTTAGGGACCACTCAGGGACTGACATCTAGCCATCACCCTCAGACAGATGGACAAACGGAACGGTGCCATTCAGTACTTGAGCAATATTTGAGATGCTTTTTAAATTTCCAACAGAGTGATTGGACGGACTTACTTCCTTTTGCAGAAGTTGCCTACAATAATGCAGTCCACTCCAGCACAGGTTACACTCCTTTTCAAATAGCCACTGGTCAAAGTTTCAACCCCATGCCAGAATTAACCCCAAACGAACCAACGATCCCTTCGCTGAAAGAATGGATGGAGAAACTACAAAACACCTGGCCAATAGTCAGAAAAGCACTAGATGAAGCTAGGCAGGCATACAAAACACAAGCCGATAAAAAAAGGGTTGAGCCTACACCATTCATTATAGGAGAAATGGTGTACTTATCTACAAAATACCTAAAGTCCCTACAGCCCTGTAAAAAACTTGGACCAAAATATATAGGACCTTTTCCAATTAAAAGAATCATAAATCCAGTAACAGTAGAATTAGAATTACCCAAAAACCTCAGGCAAATACACCCAATTTTTCATTGCAGCTTGCTGAAAAGAGAGCATCAGTCACATCTACGGCCAAAAATCCCCCCACCACCACCTCCACTCATGGTGGAGGGTGAACAACACTTCGAAATAAAGGAAATCCTTGATTCTAGGAGATATCATGGGGCAACTCAGTACCTAGTTGCCTGGAAACACCTCCCTCCCTCACAAAATGAGTGGGTCCATAAACGTCATGTCAGAGCCCCGAAGCTATTGAAGAAGTTTCACACAGAGTATCCTAACAAGCCTGACTAAATTTTATACTTGTGTTTTCTTTCAGGTGGATCTCTCTTATTTTTAAGAGGGGCCGGATGTCAGAATCCAATTATATTTCATCTTTAATTATCAAATATAGAAACTCCCAATTCTGCCTTTCTTTGGATTCTGCCATAAGAGGGAGAGAAGGGGGAGAACAAAGGGGCTTTATGGCCCTCACTTCTTTCAGTACACTTCAAAGAGCTGAATGCTGAATGTGTGTTTATTGTAACCTCAAAGCGTTAGCATACCAAAGGAGGGTATTTGCCTTTCATGTAGTTATCTGAAGTCTCCATCCAGACGGAAGAAAGAAGAAAGGGGGTGGAATTGTGATACTTGAAACTATCACTGGAAGGGGGGTTGATTGGGTGGGACTACTGGGGAACCCCTTAAAACCTTGAGTGGAAGAGCTTGAACCCCAAGTCCTGTCTAGCATGCCTGCAACCATTTTCTCTTAATAAAGGATTCCTGTTGGAAGAATTATTCCAAGAGTTCTGTCTTCTTAAGATGCAAAGTGGGGTGGGTCCTTACAGAAACACAAGTTAAGATAGGCAAGAAAATGGTAAGTGAACACCTGTCCAGCCTAGATGAGTTCAAATCACCAGGACCAGATGGATTACACCCCAAGGTTCTCAAGGAACTGGCAGATGTGATCTCAGAACCACTGAACTATATCTTTCAAAGATTCTGGAACACTGGGAACTACCAGAGGACTGGAAAACAGCTGATGTAGTTCCCATCTTCAAAAAAGGAAAAAAAATGGATCCAGGAAATTACAGACCTATCAGCCTGACCTCAATACCTGGGAATATTCTGGAAAAGATAATCAAACAACAAATCAGCGAACACCTAGAGGCAAAAAAAGTCATTACCAAAAGCCAACATGGGTTTGTCAAAAACAGATCATGCCAGACAAATCTTATTGCATTCTTTGACCAAGTGACAAAATTAGTGGACCAGAGGAATGCTGTAGATATAATTTATTTGGACTTCAGTAAGGCATTTGATAAAGTAGATCATAACCTACTACTTGATAAGATAGAAAAATGTGGGTTAGACAGCATCACCAGCAGATGGATTCATAGCTGCCTGACCGGCCGTACTCAGCGTGTGGTCCTCAGTAGAACCGCATCTACATGGAGGGAAGGGCTCTGTTCTGGGTCCAGTGCTCTTCAATATCTTCATCAACGATTTGGACAAGGGGATAGATGGGGAACTCATCAAATTTACAGATGACACCAAGCTGGCAGGAATAGCCAACACTCCAGAAGACAGGCTTAAGATACAAAAGGATCTGGACAGACTTGAACACTGGGCACTATCTAACAAAATGAAATTCAATGGTGAAAAAAGTAAGGTTCTACATTTAGCAAGAAAAATCAAATGTACAGGTATAGTATAGGGGGTACCTTGCTCAATAGTATAATTGTGAGAGGGACCTCAGAGTCCTAGTGGACAATCACCTAAATATGAGCCAGCAGTGTGCTGCAGCTGTTAATGCAGTGCTAGGCTGCATTAACAGAGGAATAGAATCAAGATCATGTGAAGTGTTAATACCACTTTACAATGCCTTGGTAAGGCCACACTTGTAATACTACATCCAGTTTTGGTCACCATGATGTAAAAAAGATGCTGAGACTCTAGAACAGTGGTTCTCAACCTTTTTAATGCCGCGACCCCCAACGGGTCATAAGTCGAGGACTACCTAACCGGTCTTAAGTTGAGGACTACCCAACCGGTCATAAGTCAAGGACTTTCCCTGCCCGGGAGCACCGCACATGCGTGGTGCTGCCCCCTGCGCCGGCCGAGGTGTAGCTGGCAAGCGGCAGAGATAGAGCAAGCTGACTACCGGCTGGGCCACTAGCTGGCCCAGCCCAAGGGAGGTCAGGCACCCACCGGACCCCACAAGTGCCAGCAACCCTCCCTGCACCCACCGGACTCCCGCCTCCCACCTCCCACCCCTGGCCTTACATTTTTAGTAGTTGCTCAGCAAGGAGGGGTGGAAACTTCCAGACAGCTCGCCTTCGCTGCAGACAACTTGCAGCACTGTTTGCAGAATGGGACTTTTGGCGGGCCCAGCAGGGCAGAGACAGCCTGGACAATTCCTATTGGCTTTCAAAAGCCAATAGAATAAAAGAGGGTAGCACAGCTAAGGAAAAGGGGGGGGGGAATGATGGACTGCATTGTTTGGCGACCCCCGTGAAATGGTTGTTCGACCCCAAATGGGGTCCCGACCAACAGGTTGAGAACCACGGCTCTAGAAAGAGTACAGAGAAGAGCAACAAAGATGATTAGGGGACTGGAGGCTAAAACATACAAGGAACGGTTGCTGGAATTGGGTATGTCTAGTATAATGAAGAGAAGGATGAGGGGGGACATGATAGCAGTGTTCCAATATCTCAGGGGCTGCCAGAAAGAAGAGGGAGTCAAGCTATTCTCCAAAGCACCTGAAGGCAAACAAGAAGCAATGGGTGGAAACTAACCAAAGAGAGATGCAATCTAGAACTAAGGAGAAACTTCCTGACAGTTAGAACAATTAATCAATGGAACAACCTGCCTCCAGAAGCTGTGAATGCTCCAACACTGGAAGTCTTTAAGAAGAGATTGGACAGCCATTTGTCTGAAATGGTATAGGGTTTCCTGCCTGGACAGGGGGTTGGACTAGATGACCTCTAAGGTCCCTTCAACTTTATTATTATTATTTTGGATCATTGCACAGTCAGCCAGATGTTCAGACTGGATTTGGCATTTTGTCTACCTATCGAGTCCTTACCCAGGACCTGGGATAGGCAGATGTGGATGTTTGATGGTATTACAGATATCGTCGCAGGATGGAAGCAGTTCCTAATAAGGCCGCCTTTTGCAATTGACTAATAGCGAATTTGTCAATGCCAATGGTGTTCAAGTGGTGCTCCAGTTGTTTTGGGATTGCACCAAGGAGCCTATTACTATTGGTACTACCCTTGCTTGCTTTTGCCACAGTCTTTCTATTTCTATTTGTAGGTCTTTGTATTTTGTTATCTTCTCCAGTTCTTTCTCTTCTATTCTGCTGTCTCCAGGCACTGCCACGTCCACTATCCAGACTTTTTTGTCTTTCTTATCGACAATTGTTAAGTCTGGGGTGTTATGTTGCAGGTGCTTGTCTGTTTGAATTCTGAAGTCCCAGAGCAGTTTAATTTTATCATTTTCTATGACTTTCTCTATTTTATGATCCTACCAGTTTTTGCTTACAGGCAAATGATATTTTTTGCAGATCTTCCAATGCACCATTGTTGCTACTCTGTCATGCCGCTGCTTGTAGTCAGTCTGTGCAATCTTCTTGCAACAGCTTACCAGGTGGTCCACTGTTTCTTCAGCTTCTTTGCATAGACGGGCACTTACTGTCTGTTGCTGTCTTCTCAATTTTGACTTTATATGCATTTGTCCTTAAGGCTTGGTCTTGTGCAGCCAGAATTAGTCCCTCGGTCTCTTTCTTCAATTTTCCTGCTCTTAGCCATTGCCAGGTTTTATTATTATCTGCTTTCCCAGCTATTTTTTTCATATATTGGCCATGTAGTGCTTTGTCTTCCCATGCCTCTATTCTGTTCTTCATTTGGTCTTTCTTGTAGGCCAGTTTGGTCTCTCCAGTAGTCAGTAAGCCTTCCTGATATACTAATTTCAGTGCATCTTCATCATTGTTCTTCAGATATTCTTCCAAAGCCATTTTTTCTTCTTCAACCATCTGATGTACTTGTAGCATTCCACGCCCACCTATTTGCCTTGGTAGATGAAGTCTATCAATGTCACTGCGTGGATGAAGGGCATGATTCATTGTCATTATTTTTCTGGTCTGCCTATCTATTGCTTTTAGTTCTGCTTGAGTCCAGTCCACTAATTATTATTATGGATCATCGCATAGTCAGCCAGATGTTCAGACTGGATTTGGCATTTTGTCTACCTATTGAGTCCTTACCCAGGACCTGGGATAGGCAGATGTAGATGTTTGATGGTATTACAGGTATCGTCACAGGATGGAAGCAGTCTAATAATAATAATAATAATAATAATAATAATAATAATAATAATAATAATAATAATATATTATTATATTATTTATTATTATTATTATTATTATTATTATTATTATTATTATTGATCATCGCACAGTCAGCCAGATGTTCAGACTGGATTTGGCATTTTGTCTACCTATCGAGTCCTTACCCAGGACCTGGGATAGGCAGATGTGGATGTTTGATGGTATTACAGATATCGTCGCAGGATGGAAGCAGTTCCTAATAAGGCCGCCTTTTGCAATTGACTAATAGCGAATTTGTCAATGCCAATGGTGTTCAAGTGGTGCTCCAGTTGTTTTGGGATTGCACCCAAGGAGCCTATGACTATTGGTACTACCCTTGCTTGCTTTTGCCACAGTCTTTCTATTTCTATTTGTAGGTCTTTGTATTTTGTTATCTTCTCCAGTTCTTTCTCTTCTATTCTGCTGTCTCCAGGCACTGCCACGTCCACTATCCAGACTTTTTTGTCTTTCTTATCGACAATTGTTAAGTCTGGGGTGTTATGTTGCAGGTGCTTGTCTGTTTGAATTCTGAAGTCCCAGAGCAGTTTAATTTTATCATTTTCTATGACTTTCTCTATTTTATGATCCCACCAGTTTTTGCTTACAGGCAAATGATATTTTTTGCAGATCTTCCAATGCACCATTGTTGCTACTTTGTCATGTCGCTGCTTGTAATCAGTCTGTGCAATCTTCTTGCAACAGCTTACCAAGTGGTCCACTGTTTCTTCAGCTTCTTTGCATAGGCGGCACTTACTGTCTGTTGCTGTCTTCTCAATTTTGACTTTGTATGCATTTGTCCTTAAGGCTTGGTCTTGTGCAGCCAGAATTAGTCCCTCGGTCTCTTTCTTCAATTTTCCTGCTCTTAGCCATTGCCAGGTTTTATTATTATCTGCTTTCCCAGCTATTTTTTTAATGTATTGGCCATGTAGTGCTTTGTCTTCCCATGCCTCTGTTCTGTTCTTCATTTGGTCTTTCTTGTAGGCCAGTTTGGTCTCTCCAGTAGTTAGTAAGCCTTCCTGATATACTAATTTCAGTGCATCTTCATCATTGTTCTTCAGATATTCTTCCAAAGCCATTTTTTCTTCTTCAACCATCTGATGTACTTGTAGCATTCCACGCCCACCTATTTGCCTTGGTAGATAAAGTCTATCAATGTCACTGCGTGGATGAAGGGCATGATTCATTGTCATTATTTTTCTGGTCTGCCTATCCATTGCTTTTAGTTCTGCTTGAGTCCAGTCCACTATTCCAGCTGTGTACCTAATGACTGGGATTGCCCAGGTGTTGATTGCCTTTATGGTATTTCCTCCATTGAGTTTGGACTTTAAGATCTTCTTCACTCTCTTGATGTATTCACCTCTAATCTTTTTCTTGACTTCAGTGTGCTTGATGTTGTCAGCTTGAAGGATACCCAAGTATTTGTAGTACTCTTCCTCATCCAGACTCTTAATGTTATTTTCGTGGGGCATCTTGATTCCTTCAGTTTTCACTATTTTTCCTTGTTTGATAGTAAGTGTGGCACATTTGTCCAAGCCAAACTCCATTACAATATCTTGGCTATATATACGGACAGTGTTGAGCAGCGATTCTATTTCAGATGATGTTTTTCCATACAGCTTCAGATCATCCATGTAAAGGAGGTGGGATAGTCTAGCAGATGTTTTTGATGTTTGATAGCCATGTCCTGAGTTATTCAGTATTGTTGACAGAGGAAACAGTGCAATAACAAATAGTAATGGTGATAATGAATCTCCTTGAAATATTCCTCTCTTGATATTAACCTCTCCCAGCTTTCTCACCATTGATCTGCAACTGTGTCTTCCATTGTGCCATCGATCTTTGCACAAATTTTCTGATGTTTCTACTGACTCCTGTTATTTCTAGGCACTTGATTATCCAATCATGTGGCAGAGAGTCAAATGCCTTTTTGTAGTCAATCCATGCCACATTCAGGTTGGTCTTCCTTCTCTTGCAGTTTTCCAAGATCATTTTGTCTATTAGGAGTTGATCTTTTGTTCCTCTGCTATTGGGGCGGTTTCCTTTCTGCTCAGGTGGAAAGAGATTGTTTTCAACTAGATGCTGTTGCACTGCATCAGCTACTACACCAGTTAGTAATTTGAAAGTTGTTGGTAAGCAGGTAATTGGCCTGTAGTTACCTGGTGTTGCCCCTTTTGCTGGATTTTTCATTATTAGGTAGGTTTTCCCAGTTGTTAGCCACTTTTCAATTTCTCCTCCTTGTAGTATATTGTTGAACTGCTTGGCAATGAGTGGGTGTATAACAGTTAGATGTTTCAACCAAAACCCATGCAGTTCATCTTCACCTGGTGCTGACCAATTTTTGATTTTCTTTGCTCTTTTTTCTACCATTTTTGTTGTTATTACTAGTTCTTTCATTTCAACTTCTGTTTTATTTGCATCCACCTCTTTTAACCAAGCTGCATCCTTGTTGTATTTCTTTGGGTTATCCCATATCTGCTTCCAGAATTGCACTGTTTCTTCCTTGTCAGGTACTGACTGATTCCTTGCAGTTTCTCCATTGATGGATTGGTAGAAACGTTTCTGATTGGATTGAAATTGGAGGTTCTGCCTATAGTTTGCAATTCGAGCTTCATATCTACTGATTTTCCTGGCTATAGCTGTTATTTGTTGCTTTATTATTTCCAGTGCTTCCTTGATCTTCCTTGTTTCTAAGTGGTATTTCTTGATTAGGTATTCTTTGGTCTTCTTGTTCTTCAGCTTCTTTTCTTTCATCTGTTCTAGCTTGCTTGCATGTGATCTTAACTTGCTGATCTTATTTTCTAGTCTAACCTTCCATTTTTGTGGTGCACTGTTTGTTTGTTTTTCTTTTTTGTTGATTTTACATCCCAGGTATTCTGTTATAACTGCAGCTGTGCTGTACATTAATTGGTTTGTTTCTTGCAGTGAATTGGTGCTTATACTTGCTATTGCAGTATTTGCATCTTTTAATGCTTGTGCTAGCTGTTTCTTTGGAACAAGCTTCAATGCAGGCAGCCTTATTCTGTTGTTTTTGTGCTGTTCTAGATGCTCAGTTATTCTTTGTTTCAATTCTTTTATTTCTTTAGTTAGAGGGTTTTGTTCTTCCTGAGGAAGAGGTGCCTGGTTTCCAAATGAGAACAGTTGTATATCTCTGCTGGATTCCTTCACTGCCAACTCCCCCTGGTTTGCCTCTACATTCTGAATTACTTCTGGTAAGGCTTTGATTTCTTTGCCCTGGGTAAACCTTTGCAGTTCGTCCAATTCTGTTTCTGTGAATACTTTATTTCGTGTTATAAATCGGCGTTGATCTGCTAGTCTCTGTTCTGTTATTTCTGATTCTGGATGTTGTTCTTTCCAGAATTGGTGCATTCGTTTTAGATATCCTCGTCTTGTTGGACTTGATCTGTAGTAACAGATCATTATTTCTTTGTTTTCCATCACTGTGTATCTGCGACGGGTAAACACCTTTTCTTCCAGTAGTTCTGCAGCTGCTGGCCCTGGTTGCTCAGCCAACAGTCCTGAGTCCTGTAACCCATTTTTCACCAGATATCCAGGAACTCCAATATCTAGTGCGGACCTTGTTAACCCGGGCGACGTCCGAGCCGGTATGGCATTCTGAAATTTACGTCTCACCATATTTTTTATGGGAGAGACACTCTTTGTCTGACTCCTCTGATGAGACCTGTCCAGTATGGTTGAACCTCTGGCATAGCTCTCATCTTCCTCAGAGTACACAAGCCCCACAACCACGTCAAGGTAGTGCCTCACTGGGGGATTATTATTATTATTATTATTATTATTATTATTATTATTATTATCTTTATTATCTTCTCAAACACCACTTGGCATTCCATTTTCCAGTTCAGCAGCTGGCTAGGTCAGGATTTCCTTCCCCCTGGGCCTGTCTTTAATAGCTCCGTGATTGACAGGGCAATTTTTGCGAAGGATGGGAAAAACTGCCAGTAGAAATTAGTGAACCCCAAAAAGTTCATGGGGGAGGCTCCTAAGCCCCACAGCTCTTCTGAGGAGGGAGGAGGAGAGTGGGGAGGGGGTGTGCTGGGATTGGAGCTCCTCGTGCCTTCCCCTGCCCGCCTGCGCTCTTCTGCCGCAGTTGCTGTGGCTCTGCTTGCCTGGCAGGGGAAGCATGTGAGGGCTGCTGCCTCATTTGCCATGCCGGGGCTAGGCTGGACTGGGCTGGGCATGGAGCCTCCTTGCCTCTTCTTCCCCCGTGGACATCACCTATTCCTCGTCCCAGGGCAGCTGCTGCTGTCTGGTGCTCTCCAGCCTGTCGCCGGCCAGCCGGGCATGCCAGGATGCCTCCCTTTGGTCTCCCTCAGCCTCTCCCTTCTCTCCAGGCTGGGGCTGGTCAGATTCCTCCCGTGGGCAGCATTGCATCTGTCCCTGGACAGCCCTCCTCCTCCATCCTCCTCCTCCTTCTGGGGACAGACTGTGGTGTACCAAGCTGGGTGGCACCTCTCCCTGCACGTGTCCTCAGGCGGAGGAGCCAGGCAGTCATGGCTCTCACTCCCCTCCAGCCTCCATCTGTCCAAGGCCCGAGCTCGGCACACTCAACTGGTCAGCGATGGGCTGGAGAACGTGGGATGGCGGGAGCTCCCGATGTCCACAGGGGAAGAAGTAGCATGAAAGCTCTGCACCCAGTCCAGCCCAGCCCAGCCCCGGCATGGCATGGAAAGCAAGGCAGCAGCCCCACATGCATTGGACCCAATCCCAGAGCACCCTTTTCCCACCACCCCGACCCTTACCTCTGCCTAGCATGTTCCGCGGCCTCATGGCAGTGGCATTGGGCAGGAGGCGTCAAACGGGGTTTGCTGAGGATCGAGCTGCATTTGCCACCGCCACCACCACTCTCAGAGCCAGGAATCAGCAGGGCCCCATCATGGGAGGACTTGGGGGCACTGGGGTCCAGCCCTACAAAGCTCACCTTCTTCTCGCCCAAGCTGCCTGGACACCTGTGCCCATTGTGCGACTTCTGCAGCGGCGGCGGGAGCATGGAGGCCGATCGCAGGCACGAGTGGGATAGCTGCGCAGGGTGGAGGCGCTGCCTGGGGCCAGAGCGGAGCCAGGCGGGACTGTGGGGTGCTGGCGGCAGTGTGGAGGCTGATCACAGGTGTGAACGGGACAGCTACGCAGGGCAGAGGTGCTGTCTGGATCTGGAGCGGAGCTGTGCGGGACTGCGGGGGCCAGCAGCAGCAGTGGTAGCACAGAGGCCAATCACAGGCATGAGTGGGATAGCCACACAGGGCAGAGGTACTGCTCAGGGCTGGAGCGGGGCAGCGGCATGGCGGCGATGGCTGGATTGCTTTGGCCAAAGCAGCAGGGTGGCGGCAGCAGCAGCATTGAGGTGAGGAGTTGCGCCCGCAGTCTGACCGGCCTCCCCTCCACCTGCTTTGTGCAGCTCCTCCTGGGACCCCTGCACCTGCCATTAACTCTCCCACAACCATGCAGGGTAAGGTTGTTGCCCCCACCTCCATCCAGATGCCCTCACCTCCCCCAAGCATTTTTTTTACTAACCTGCCTTTCAGCTGCATTCCGTTTCTCCGTTCGCTTCTCAGCCTTCACCACGTGTTTGTGGGACTATCAATAAAAAAAAAAGTTCCATCAGATTTTCTAACTTCTTGTGAGATCTGCGAGAAGTTAGAAAGTCTCATGGAACTTTTTTTTGTCCCACAAACACATGGCGAAGACTGAGAAGTGAAGGGAGAAACGGAATGCAGCTGAAGGGCAGGTTAGTAAAAAAAAAACGCTTGGGGGCGGCAAGGGCATCTGGGCTGGGACGGGCGCAGTAACCTTACCCAGCAGGGCTTTGGCAGATGTCTGGCAGGGGGAGGGAAGCAACAGGTCCTGCTCCACCCCTTGCATGGAGCACCCTGGTCCCGCTGCTCCCCCACCCCCTCACAGTACCTTTTTTCCAGCTCCAACGTGTCACTTCCTCTGCTGGTGTGTGGGACTGAAAATAAAATTCAATCAAACAATTCCAATTTTGTGAGATCTTTTTTTCCTGCGGGAAGTTGAAATTGATTGATTGAACCTTTTCCTTTTTTTGCACAGGGCGGCAGAGGCCTAGGACTGGGGCAACTGTGCGTGTGCCCACAGGTGGCATGCATGCCATAGGTTCGCGGCCATGGGCCTAGATAGATAGTCTAGACTGGTCTTGTGAAATTCACATTTTGACAACTTGGCATACAGTTTAGCATCCAAAAGCTTTTTCAGTACTGCTGTACTAACATCACATGCTCCTCCATTGTCTTGGAGTAGATGAGGATGCCATCTAAATACACTAGGACAGAGGTCCTCAACCTTTTGAGCACCAGGGACTGGTTCTGTGGACAGAGGTTCTTCTGCGGACCAGAGGGGGCGTAGTTTCATATACTGCCTGCACCCCACAGATGGGGCTCTGCTTGTTTGTGCGGACTAGTTTCTGGCATGCCGCAGCCCGGTACTGGTCCACAGACCGGGGGTTGGGGACTGCTGCACTAGGACCTCTTTGTATAGGTGCTCGTGCTTAAACACAGCAGAGGCCCCTTATAGTGCAAAAGGCATCACTTGAAACTGATAGCAAACCAGTGGACAATTAAAGGCTGTCTTCCATTCGTTGCCTTCCTTGATCCTACACCTCCCTCAGGTCCAACTTCATAAACACTTTCTCCTTAGCTAGATGGCCCAGTATGTTCTTCATGAGCGAGAGGGGATACATGTTTTTTCACACACATTTATCCCATGAAAATTGACACATATCTCAGCAAGCCATCTTTCTTCTTTTTGAACAGCACTGGGGTTGCCACTTGGGATTTTACAGGTTGGATGAACCCTCTAGCTAAGTTTTTGTCAATGTAGTCTCTCAGCTTCTTCATTTCTTTTGGAGTCATCAAGTACAACTTTGGCTTAGGGAGTTTCGCCCTGGGTAAGATTTCAATTGTACTGTCTGTGGGATGTTGGGGGGGGGGGCAAGATGTCTCATTCTTTTTCACTGAACACCTCTGCTAAGTCCCGATATTCTTTGGGGATAGCTGGAGCTTCTGACTTTCATTCCAAAGCCCCGTTTGTGTTCTTGGGCTTCTTCATTGCCTCCTTCTGACACTTAGTTTTGGGGCGCTTTTCCCTGGGGGGGTGGGAACCATCTTCGCCATCACTATACATCTCCTGTCCTTCCCCCAATGCACAGTATGGTTCCACTTTGCTAACCAGGCTAGCCCCAATATCATAGTTTCAGTTATCTTTGGTGCCACCATGAATCGAATAATTTCTTCATGGTTTCATAACTTCAGGAGCACCGGCTCAGTTAGGCAGGAGGCAGGCAAACATGACCACCAACACCATGGAGCAGTCTTGTTTAAATTTCAGATGTTGGTACAGCTTCCACAGATTGCGTTACTGTCTGCAGGCTGACCAAATATCTGGTGCACCAAGAGTCTACCAGGGCCTTCCCTTCACTCCCGAGGTAGGCACAACAATCTCCACCTGGGCTGATAAGGGACTGATGGTCTCACTTACCATTGGGTTATCTTCCCCCTCACTCTCGCTGTCATAGAGGTTTAGCTGCAGATCCTCCCCAGGCAGAGTTCTCTCCCCTTCACTGCTTGGGGGGGGGGGTGGAGATCTCAATGACCTGGCATGCCATTCAAGATTTCTCTTTCCCCTTTTTGGGTAGTTTTCTTTGGTTCTGTGAAGTCAGGGCTCCTGGGGTTGCCTTTGGGGTGGGTGCCAGGCAAGTGGCTGCTCAATGGCTCTCCTGGCTGCATTGGAAGCAGGGGCCAGGCGTGCACCTTGGAACTTTGGTAGGTCTGGCAGCCGGCATGACAAGAGGTTTCTGCTCTAACAGATGTCTCCCTTGACTCTTCTTCAGGCAGCTTTCAGTTCCTCCATGCCTTCTGTATTCCATTAGGCCTAGCTCCATGTTTGTCTCCAGCTGGTACCAGTCTTGGATCCGGTCCAGCAGCCCTTGAGGCAATCACATGTGATATAGCTCTTGGTTCAGGCTGTCCCTGAAGTAATGGACCAAGAGTCGCTCCAGTCAGTGTCTCAGCTTCCTTGCCAGTCTCCAGAACTCTCGAATGTATTCTGCTGCTTCCCTCTCTGATGGTGTGGATTTCAGATTCTGCTCGCCGGACATGGATGTTGTCTCTGAAACAGTCCCTGAGCTCCCCTAAAAACATGTCAGGGTCTCCTAATTTGGGGGCTCCCTGGTCATGGCGTCCCATCACCCACTCCACTGCTTCTCCCTCAAAGTTGGCCACAATGGCATTCATGCAGGCCACATCGATGGCATACTGGTCCAGATGTGCCCACACCTGGTTAAGGAAAAACACTAACTTCTCCAGATTCCTGTCAAACATAACTCTGATCAGTGGAGGTCCCAGGGGTTCTGCTGCACCCCAGTATCTTGGTAGCCACCCTGTTCCCTAAGATAAAGGCCAGGATTGAGCACCAGTGGCCACCAGCTGGGGAGGTGGCTGTCCGGCGGCCCCTTGTTGCTGGGTTGCTGTGTGTGGGAGCCTGGCAGCCCCTTGGACTTGGGCCAGAGTGGGTTGGGGGATTGTGGTTCTCCAGGGCTGGCTGCTCCCATGGCCACCGTGGGTCTTGTGCTCTGTCAGGATTGAGGCAGTGAAACTATGGAGGTCAGCAAGGGTTGGCTGGACCCTGTTCCGTGGAGTAGCTCTATCTTCCACTCCGGTTCCCCTCCTTGCTGTTCAGCCCAAGGAATCTCTCTCTCAGCTGTTTGACCAATGGACTGTGATAGGCCATCAGATATTTCCACTGCACCTGTTCCGCCCATTATGCTGGTCTCTTTCCTTTCTACCTCAGGACCTGGGCAGATGCTCCCCCAGGGGAGATCAGTGGGAATTCAGGTTCAGCAGCCCTTGGCACCACCATCCATAGCTCCTTCCCCATCTGGCTGTGGCTACCTACTGTTATGGCCCCATCTCGTGCTGTCAGCTGCTTTTTCAGATGGGTTCCCAGCACCTGGGTGCTGAAGTCCAAGTGGCCCATGGTTGGGCTCTCTTTTGCTGGTTCCACTCTGGCCATCTTTCCCAAGTCTTTACAGCTCTTCCAGAGGTGACCAGACAGGCTGCAGGAGCTCGGGATTCCTTGAAAAGGTTTTTCTTAAAAGAGTGCTGGTTTAATGTCAAGGTTCCAACTGACGAACCCAACCAAGTAACCCACCTCCCAGGCTTTCCAAACTCTTAATGTAAAACTTTATTGAGTACATTATTTTGGCACACATGGAAGCAAAACCAGCTCTGGCAAAACCCAATCCCATATAGTAAAAGTATAGAATTCCTCCTCCTTCTTCTTGGTCAAATCACATTGCACAATCAGGAGGAAAAATATTGTTATGAAAACTATCTCTGGGTCTGGCCAGACATCTGGTGAACTGTCCTTGGTTCTCACAGTCTGCTTTCTTAATCTTTTGAAATCTGCATTCTGAACCCTTTCCCTCCCCCCAAGTTCATTGGCAAGCTGAGAAGCAATAATTGTCAGACCAGCAAAAACATGCTTCAGTTTTAGATACATTGAATATAAAAAGAAAGCACTATAAACAGAAATTATAAAGTGTCTGTAAACTGAAGCTTTACTGAACACAGAATGAAAATAGGTTTCTTAGCATATACAGATAGTGTTTAGCCTTGGACAATGACTATTCATAATTACAACAGTAATGAAAAAGTAATTTTTCAAGCAATCCTGGTATGTCTGTAAAGCAAAGGAAAACTAAAGTAAGATCATAAGCAGAGACACAGTTTCACTTAGCTACTGCTTCACTTAATGATTGAATTGCCAGTACCAATTGTAGTTGTTAAACAAGGACTACTATTGTAGATGTCAACATAGCTATAATTTTCAAATCTGCCATAGTAGGAATGTCACAAGAACAAGGTAGATGGACTGACAAACTTCATGAATCAGTTTATGATCAGTTTAATTAGATAGTCCTTGACATACAACTACAATTGAGCCCAAAATATTTGTTACTAAGTGAGACAGTTGTAAAGTTAATTTTACCTTACGTTGCAACATTTCTTGCCACAGTTCTTAAGTGAATTACTGTAGTTGTTAAGTTAGTAACAACACTGTTAAGTGATTCTGGCTTTCCCATTGATTTTGCTTGTCAGAAGGTAGCAAAAAGTGACCATATGATCCCTGGACACTGCAACTGTCATAACTATGAGTTAGTTGCCAAGTGTCTGATCATGTGACCATGAAGATGCTGCAACAGTAGTAACTGTGAAAAATGGTCATAAGTCACTTTTTCAGTGCCATTGTAACTTTGAATAGTCACTAAATGAACTGTTTTAAGTTCAGGACTACCTGTAAGGAAAATTCTTTGCCCAAGTTGCTCTCTAAATGGTTTAGCCCAGCAGTTCTGCAGACCTTTTTGTGTGGTCTACAAGGTCAAAACTATTTTCATAATAATACTAACTCATTATTTGCCCTTTTCATTCTCATTTTCTAATAAATGTATAGTGAAGTTTTCCAGAGGCTACATGATGTGTGATTAATGTATTGCATTTGTTGGAAAAGTACACACAAATGCTGCACAATTCATATGGATGAAAAGAAGTCATGGCAGTACTATTTGGAATGATTCAGTAACTCAGTGAATTAAAGATTTAGCTGCAAACAAGAAGACAGAGTGAATATCTTGTCCGCAAAATTATATTTGTGCCTTACAACTAAATGAATCTATATATTTTGATGGACTTGCTATTTTGCTCATATTCATCTGGTATCAGTAGCAACTAATGACAGAAGACTTTTTATTGCATGGCAATAAAAACAAGTGGTTTTGAAGCATACAAAGTGTTGAACAGCTTTTTTGAATCTTTTTTTTTTTGTAAAAAATTTTTATTTTCAATTTTACAATGCATTACATTCATAAAAATAATTCAGATAAAGAATAAAATAAATTGATACACACCCAAACCGCATCCACCCTCTAACCTACTTCCCTCTTTCCCTCTTCTTCCTCTTCTTCCTCACTCTCCCCCTCTCCTCCTTCTCCTCAATCTTCCTACTTGCTTCTCCTCTTCTTCCTATCTTCTCGCTCCGGATGTGGTCCAGGGGAAATTCCCGAGCAATTCCTCTATCCAAATTAAAACATCAATATTATATACAATAAAACTATTTCTACTTATCTGAGCTACTTAAACATCAACCCATCTTCCCCCCACCCCCCTCCCCACCCCGACTTCCCAGAGCCAAGAACAGGATTATACAAACATATTAAACATAATCTATGTAAGTTTACTAATTATACAATAACAAAAATCATACTAACCCTTAACTCTCTTCAAACTTTAACATCATAAGTTTATAAACAAATTCATTACTCATAAAATAAGTGAAACTTTGTAGTTCCATACTTCTTCTGAACATATTCTATCCATCTTCTCCATACATTAAAATATCTCTCTTGTGAATGGTCCTTTAAATAAATAGAAATTTTAGCCATTTCTGCTAAATTAGAAACCTTAAATACCCATTCTTCTAAAGAAGGCAGAGAATCCTTCTTCCAATATTGATCCACCAATAATCTTGCTGCTGTTATTAAATTCAACATTAAGATAGTTTCTTTAGCATCAAAATCCACAAAAATACCCAAAAGAAACAACTGGAGAGTAAACTTAATCTTCCTTTTAAAAACCTTTTGAATGTTCCACCAAATCATAATCCAGAAGGCTTTAATATTTTTACAAGTCCACCAAACATGAAAATAGGTTGCATCCAAGCAACCACATCTCCAACATTTAGGTTACAGGTTCGGGTACATACAAGACAACTTTTTAGGATCCAGATGCCATCTATAAAACATTTTATAAAAATTTTCCCTCAAGTTTTAAGCCTGCGTAAATTTAACATTTCTAATCCAATTTACCTCCCATAAATCCAATGAAATCGGTTCCTGAATATTCTGGGCCCATTTAATCAAACAATCTTTTACTAACTCTGTTTCCGAGTCCAGTTTTATTAACTCATTGTAAATTCTTTTAATATGGGCATATTTCTGATCCTTAATCTGAATTACCAAATTTTCATCTACTAAAGTAATTCCCACTTTCTTATCTAAGGTCCACCTCTGCACTATTTGCAAATATTGAAACCACGATTGTAAAATATTTTCTTGCCTTAACACATCTGAAGACTTTAGTTGCCAATCAGTACCCGACCAAATAAGTAACTCTTTGTACGAAATGTTATCAAAATTCACCCCCTTGGAAACCCCCTGAATTGCTTGTCCAGGAATCCCCCAAATAGGTATTTTATATTTTAACTTATAATAATAATTTTTGAATCTTATGGTTCATCTGGAACAATTGTGTTGACATTTGCACTAATAGTGCAAAACTAACTGTGGATAAAAGTCCTGGCACATTAAAATAATAATAAAATATCTAAATAATTTTAGATAATAAGTGATCTAAAATTATTGGAAAATAACTAAGTAAAGTAGTAATATGAATAAGGATCTTTAGTTCTTTAGATATTTTTTCCTTATTATCATTGCAGCAGCATGAGTGGTGGCTAGATTTGAATCCTGAAGAAAGTTCACATAAAAATAATCTGATCTCCTTAGATAACTCTAATAGAGGGAAAATATACATTGATTGGATGTCTCTATAGAACTTGCAGCACAGTGGGACATGTGAGATATCTTCACCTTCCCCATTGCCACATGTACACATTCGCTCAGCTATTGGGGTTTTATCATATCTGCCCTGCAGGAGTGCTGAGAGAAGGATATTGTCTCTGAAAAATGCTATTTTACTTTTAGGAAAAGTCAGATCTTTCAGATATCTTGCTGGTTACCACACATCCCATTTAATCCAATTTCTGCTGTGGAGAGATATCCTGTTAAGTTCTAGCTGGAACTCTATGTCTCTTATTCTATTGATAACGACTTGCTTGGCTTGATTGTAGCCTAGGGATATTAAAAAGTCCATAGAAAGCCAGATTATGCTCTATTGCCTGTTTCCAGGGAGAGGGAAAGTTGTCTATCAGAACTAAAGGAGTCAAGGCTTTTGGGGAAAATAGAATTTTCAATCAGTAAATTATCATCATCTTCCAGGCCCTTACCTGAATCTGAGGCATTCCTGTCTCAATTCTCAAGTGGGCATTTGATGTTCTGCTACAAGCAGTTAAAATGGATCGTTAGGAATTTTGTTTGTATGGTTTCTGTTGAGTCCTTGGCGAAAAGCAGACGCGAGAAGCAGTTGTAGTTCTCATGTTTCCTTTTATTCTGTGTTCAGCTTACAAGTGAAGGCTTCAGCAACACCCAAAAGCTCCTAGCCTCTTATATAGGCAGTTCCCAGGTAAATGTGTTACTTTTCCCGCGCCAGCACCCGCGCATGCGCACAGGCGCTGGCGACAGCCTGTCTGGTCCCGGGCAGCTTGCACCTGCCTGGGACTGCCTGCAAACGCCCCGAGCCCGTTTGCAAGGTTCGGGACATAACACCCCTTTCTCCCGGGCTAAGACTACTACCAACATACAATTATTTCTTGATGCAGTGTTCTACTCCCCAGTGCTCCTACTGTTTACTGGCTTTTGTTTGGCCAGCAATGTTATGTAATCCTCTAAGTATTTAGGAGATTTCCTTGCTCTCTGTGACCTTCTCAGCTCTGGGTTTCTGACAGGTGTTCCCTGACTGAGGGGAGACGTGAGCCTGTTCTCCTTATCATGCCTTGGTGCCTTCCAAGGACTGTGCCCCGATGCCTGGCCTGCTTGCTCGCCCACCGGGCTCGTCAGGCCAGGGCTTCTGTCACTTTGTGACCTGGTTGACCTGCCTAGCTGTAGGCCCTCGGGCCCCTTGAAGTGATAGCCATTGCTGGGCGTCTCTATAGAACCTCCTAGGTCCGTCCAAGACCTGTCAGGAGGCTGTCCAATCCCTAAACCCCGTTCTGTGTCCAGGCTCATGTGGGTCTCTGTACCTTCCCAAAACTCAGTTACTCCCTGATTTGGGCTAGAGGTGTTGCGGTCGGGACTTGGTTCCTCGACCACCTCCCTGTAAGTTTGACCCCCTGTAGGACTTGGGGTAAGGTCAGGCCAACTCTGGGGATTATGTGCCAGCTCTCTTGCGGGGTATGATTTATTGGGATGCTCCCGGGTATCCTCCCTGACTGGAGTACTGTGCTGTGCAGGTGAATAGTGATTGTACCCCCGGGGTGACTCCCTGGCTGGAGTAGGCGTGAATGCCTGGTAGTTGGATAGGCTCTTAGAATTCCTGTTTGGGGCACTCGCGGAATCTTGGAATGGGCCGTTTGTGGCTCCATCATTGGAGGTGGGCAGCAGCTCGTGCCCCTCCCTTTGCTCTAAAGGGTCCCCCTCCCCCCTGGAAAAGACCCAGGAGTCTCATCTGAAAGGTCCCGCCTAGGGCGGAGTTGGTCGATGTGCCGACGCAGGACACGACCGTTGTCCAGGGCTACCTCGTAGGAGAGAGGACCTGTGACCCTGGAAATAGAAGCGGGGACCCATGTATGACCAGGCCCGTAATTGCGAGTCCAAACCGGGGCACCCACAAGTAGTTGTCTAGGTGCCCTAGGATGTGAGGTAGATGAAGGCAGTCTGTCCGGATGCAACCGGTCAAGCTTCGTAGTAAGTTTGCGCCCCCAGCGAAGTTCAGCTGGGCTTCTCCCTGTAGAAGTGGATGGTGTGGTGCGGTAAGAAAGGAGAAAGTCAGCCAACCTGTGATGCCAGTCCCCATAGGTGAGTCTTTTCAAGGCGTCCTTTGTGATGCGGACCATGCGTTCAGCCATACCGTTGGTGGACAGGTGGAAGGGTGCAGACGTGGCATGACGAATCATGTTAGCCTGTAAGAAAGCTTGGAATTCGGAGGAAGTAAATTGAGGGCCGTTGTCAGACACGATGACATCTGGAGCCCGTGTGCAGCAAAAATCCCCCTCAGTACCTGAATAGTCTTTGCAGTGGTGGTGGATGAGACAGGTACAACCTCAAGCCATTTTGAATGACTGTCAACAAGGACCAAGAAGAACTGGCCCTGAAAGGGCCCAGCGTAGTCAATGTGCACCCTAGACCATGGGGACTGTGTATCCTCCCATCTATGCACAGGAGCTTGGGGCATCTCTGGGCGAGAGCGCTGGCACAGGTGGCATGCATGCACCTTAGCCTCAATGTCCTTATCTAAACCAGGCCACCACAAGTGGCTGCGCGCAAGGGCCTTCATGCGAACAATGCCAGGATGACCCTCGTGGAGGGACTCTAAGATCCTAGTCCTCATTGAGGTGGGAATGACAACTCTGTTTCCCCAAAGCAGACAACCCTGAGAAGTGGACAACTCGTTCCTTTTGGACCAGAAACTCTGAAACTCAGGACTAGGGCAGTGCTCAGGCCATCCAGACAAAACCCAAGAAAGGACACGTGAAAGTGTGTGATCTGTGCCTGTTTCAGCGGCGACATCCCTGGCATTCAGAGGGGACTCGGGCAAGGCTTGGATGGATAGAATGTTGACAGCTGGCGCAGGGTCAGCTTCTACTACTGGCAGGGGCAATCTACTGAGGCCATCAGCATGGCCCATTTCTTTCCCAGGCTTGTGGAGTAAGGAAAAATCATATGCAGACAGAAAAATAGACCACCTAAGCATTCTAGGGGAAATGATTTGGGGAGTTTGTTTACGTGTGGTAAACAGTCCCAGCAGAGGCTTATGGTCAGTGAAGACCGTGAAATGCCTGCCATACAAGAAATCATGGAATTTTTTAATTCCAGCAACAACAGCCAGAGCCTCCCTGTCTATCTGAGCGTAGTTGCGCTCAGCAGAAGACAGTGTTCTGGAGTAATATGCAACAGGAACCTGAGTTCCATCAGACCTGAGGTGGCTCAGGACAGCTCCTACCCCGTAAGGGGAAGCATCACAAGCGATGCACACAGGAAGGGACTCATTGAAGTGTGCAAGTACACTGTTAGAAGTGAGTAAGGCCTTGACCTCATTGAAACTAGCCTCATGTGTTTGTGACCATTGCCGCACTGCTTGTTTGTCTAATAGCCTGTGAAGAGGCTCAGCTACACTAGCTTTATGTGGAAGAAAGGAATTGTAGAAATTCAGGAGGCCCAGAAAGGCCTGAAGTTCGGCCTTAGACTTTGGCCTAGGTGCTTCTAAAATGGCAGTTAGTTTGGGTTCAGCAGGGTGAATCCCAGCAGCATCAATTTTGAATCCCAGAAATTCAGTAGAAGGCACCCCAATTTTGCATTTGTCTCTTTTGAGCTTGAGGCCTGTTTTCCTGAATCTTAACAGAACAGCCCTTAGCCTTTCAGCTAGAATGTGTGTGGAGTCTCCTGCAATTAAGACATCATCAAAGTAGGGGCAACCCCCCGGTATGCCCCGTAGTGTGTTTTCCATTATGCTTTGGAAAATCCCAGGAGCGACATTCACTCCAAACTGTAGCGTTTTTACCTTAAAGCCTCCCCTGTGGGTCACAATAGTCTGAGCTATAGCAGCAGCATCATCAACAGGCAGCTGTTGATACACTTGAGCTAGGTCAAGCTTTGCAAAAACGCGCCCCCCTTGAGGGAGGCCAGAATATGACTGACCACAGGAACAGGATAGGCATGTTGCTGCAATGCCTTATTAAGAGTGCATTTGTAGTCAGCACAAATGCGAATGTCCCCATTTGCCTTTAGAGGCGTGACAATGGGGGTCTCCCAAGGGCTGGAATCAACAGGTTCTAGGATTCCCTGTTGGATCAGTTTGTCTAACTCAGTGTCAATTTTACTCTTTAAAGCAAAAGGGACCCTTCTTGCTTTAATTCTAATGGGCGTGACAGTGGGGTCTAGTTTTAAGGACACAGGAGGTCCCTTGAATGTGCCCAGCTGGGGGCTGAAGACATCTGCAAATTCTTTGCAGACTTCCTGTAGGTCGAGTGTTTGTAAGCTGTTGAGCCCCGTGACGTGTATCCCCAAGGCTTCAAACCAATCGAGTCCTATGAGACTCGTTCGTTCCCCCCTACTACTAATATGTCTAGTGGACCTTCAAAATTCTTATACTGTACGTTAAGGGTGGCCTCCCCCTTAACACACACTCTCGAATTTTGAAAGTCTGTTAACACAATGTCTGAAGGCCTTAATTTAGCCTGAGTTCCACTGCCGGAACAAATGTTCCTAAATGTATGTAAGGATATGATTGAAAGGGCAGACCCCGTGTCTAGTTCCATAGTTAATGGAACCCCTTGTAGCTTCACCTTGAGTGACAGCTTTTTCTTGATGGGCTTGTGTGTGCCTGTCCTGAAGATGCTTCTTCGCGAAGCGCAAAAACCTACCCTATTCTGGCTGGGGACCCTGGTACCTTTCAGGCGCAGTTCTTCCTGAGGTTGTACCTTTCGTCGGCCCAGACACACAGCTGCAATATGTCCTTGTTTCCTGCACGCCCGGCAGATAGCGGAGCGGAACTTGCAGTCGGTTCTCCTGTGGCGACCTCCACAGCCGATGCACTTGAGGGGAACTGCAGAGCTTCCTTTCTGATTCCCTTCCTTCGTGGGGTGGAGACGGTCGACTTCCTCGTCCGGATCCTCCTCGGAGTTCCCTTGGACGTCCTCTTGGTGCACGGATGAAACATCTGGACTGTTCCTGATCGGCCGCATGTTTTTGACGGCGCCGCCTGCTGCTTCTTCGCGGTGATCTCTCTTAAGGCATCTTGGAAGGACAATTCTTCTTTGGCGAAAAGCCTCTGTTGTAGATCTCAATGCCTTAAGCCGCACATGAATCGGTCCCTCAGTCGTTCTTCGAGGTCCTTGAACTCGCAGTGCTTGGCGGTCTTCCTCAATGCGGCGATGTATTCTTTGGCCGACTCTCCGGATCGTTGATCCCTCTGCTCGAAGGTGTGGCGCCATGCGATGACGGACATCTTGGGCTGGAAGTGCTCCTTCAATAGCTTCTTTAGATCTGCGTAGCTGACAGACTCTAATGGGACAGGTGCTGCAAGGTTCTCTGCGATTTCGAAGGCATCTTGACCGCAGACACAAAGCAGGGTGGCAGCCTTCAAGCTATCTTCCCTCACTTGGTTTACCTTGAGGTAATTTTCCACCCTGGCTACGTAGGACTCCCACCGCTCTGGATGTGAGACGTCGAACTCCGAAAGCCTTCCAACCTTTGCCATTTTCAGGAGACGGGTCTATCAGCCAGCCTACCCCCGAATGCGCACTGGATTGGCGGGTAGCTGCCGAGTCAACGCCGTTCCGTCGTTCCGCCGCTCAGGACTCACTTGGGTAAGCTTACACCTCTTCCTTTCCAGGCGATGTAAGGCATCCCATCTTCATCGCCAGTGTTGAGTCCTTGGCGAAAAGCAGATGCGAGAAGCAGTTGTAGTTCTCAGGTTTCCTTTTATTCTGTGTTCAGCTTACAAGTGAAGGCTTCAGCAACGCCCAAAAGCTCCTAGCCTCTTATATAGGCAGTTCCCGGGTAAATGTGTTACTTTTCCCGCGCCAGCACCCGCGCATGCGCACAGGCGCTGGCGACAGCCTGTCTGGTCCCGGGCAGCTTGCACCTGCCCGGGACTGCCTGCAAACTCCCCGAGCCCGTTTGCAAGGCTCGGGACATAACAGTTTCTAAAGCCTCTTTCTTCAAAAAAAAAATTCCTTTTGTGCCCGATAGAGAATTTATATCAATGTTTTAGCCTCAAAGAGTTTTAACACTGCAGGGACTAATTGTCTTCCACCTGTGTAAAAAAAGTGTTTGCTAGCATTTGAGAACCTAAGGACTGATTGCATCGTGTGGTCCAGGTCATATGGAAAACCACTCCAACGTACTTGAATATATTGACCTATTCTAAATTGTGTCCTTCACTCTACAAGAGTATTGAATAGTTCTTTTAACAAAAACTAGGATTTTCTATTTATTGAAATTGAGGATCAGATTATTTTGTCTACAGTATTTTAATGTTGCTGAAATAGCTCTCTTGAGTCCAACAGGACTTTGTCAAATAATAGCAGCATTGTCAGCATAAAGAAGTATTGGTATTTTGTGTTTGTTAAATTGGGAGGATGTCAACGCTGCTAACATTGGATGTTCCTGCTCTGACAACTGATAAAATCGCAGCCATTTTCTTTATTCCTTTAACATGCTTTTTCTTACTTTTAGAAATCAGGTGCAGCGGGGGGGGGGGGGTTTGGGATGTAAGCTCAGCTAGCCATAATGTTGGAATATTCATGAGCAGGAAGAGTCATGTGGTAACTCAGTCAGCCAATGTGAAGAAAGTGCTACTGAGTCTATGCAAAAGGTATTAAGTTAGGAGTTGAATTTTCAGTCTCAGTTTTGTCTCTGTATCTTTCTGTAAGAAGTCTTCATTAAGCTATGTTGCTGTAAAGAAGAATATATGGTATTGTAAATATTTTGATATAAATATAAAGAAGTTATTTTGAATCAGCTAAATGCAGTTAACTGTGAAAGCTTCTGATTTATTTTTCACCAACAGAGAAATTAAAATTCTCTAACACATAATAATAATGCTGCTATGGGAACTCAATGACGAGCTGATGACGTTTTGGCGGGCTGAGGAGCTGAGGAGAAAGCCTGCACTTGAAGCTAATTGGGGAATGTGTTTTATGACAGTTTATTGGGGGTGGGAATTGTACTTTGTTACTTTGTATCCGGGGGAAGGGAATTTAGTTTTTGGGTTCAAACTTTGTTTCCCGAATAAACGTTCTTTAAGGAAGAATTTTGCCTCAAAGTTCTTGATGGAACCATGACATTATCCCCCAAACTCCCATTTTCTACCTTAACTGCCTTAGGGTTCTGAGCTCCAGTCACCTCCCTAAGTCGAGGGATAGACTGACAAAGACTTGGGGAAGATCTCAACATGGAGAAGGAAGAAGTGCCTGGATCCAGCACCCCGGCCATGGCTGCAGCCTCAGCGGAGGGAGAGCAAGACAGTGCACCAGTGGAGAAGGAATCTTCTCAGGCCTTATAGCTGGGGGCAAGACCCAAAATGCGCGAGCTGATCTGGTCATCAGAGTGGACCCTGCCCAGTGGAGACTCCAAGCCCCTTGAGATGACCCTGCCGAAAGCAAGTTCTTCGAAAGCGACCAAAGTTGATTTGCAAGAGGGAACATCTTGAGAATTGCATTCCCTGAGCCACTGGAGAATCAGGAAATCACCTTCTGAGGACTCCAGAGAGTGGAAATACCTGTCCGCAGCCCGTAGCCAATCAGTGGAGAAGTTGGTGGAGAGATTTGAGGGGCTAGAGATGAAGAGTGGGGAGCAAACCTCTCACTCTTCCCATGCAAGTGATCACGATGATCGGCGGAGCAGATGCCAACCTGTGCCTAAAAGAAGCCCCAGCCCCACCTATGGAGCACAAGTGGCTTTCCTGTCTTCGAAGCCACCAACATTAACCTCCAGCCCTGCAAGGAGGGACAGTCCTGGCCGCCACTCTGAACACAGAGGCCTGAGATGTCATCGCTCCTCTAGAAGCCCAGATTGCCACAGGTACTGTGAAAGCCCTGACCGTCCCTACCATCAGTCACATAGTCCAGAGCTTCACTGTCAGCACCACCCAAGCCCGAAGCCTACACAGGGGGAAGACTCAAGATATGAGTGTTCAACATGATTTAATGTAGCAGCTGCGGGAGCTGTTGGCCGGGCAGCAACAGGTGAGAGCGCTACAGCCATTGGGGCCCCAGCAACAATTGGGGATGCCGTAGCCACTGCCACTGGGAGGTCAGCCACAGGGGGGAGCATCACAGCAGTGGGGCTGGTACCAGCCCCTGAATGTGCAACAACTGCTGGAGACCTGCATCAACTGGGAATGCCGCAGCCACTGACGGGAGGCCAGCTACAGGTGGGATACCGCAACAGTGGGGCTGGCAGCAACCTCTGAATCTCTGGCAGAAACTGCCTGGAGGCAAATGCTTCAGATGTGGGCAACAAGAACACCGAGCAGCAAGCTGCCCGGTCCCATCTTTAACATTTGTATGCTTCCTCTCTTTGCTTTATCAAAAGATAGTGAGTTATTCTTAGAAATCTGTGGCTTTTTGACAAGTTCTTTACTTACTACTTTCATTCTTTGCTCCTTATTAGCAAAAGTGTGTCAGAATCCAATTATATTTCATCTCTAGTTATCAATATAGAAAATACCATTTCTGCCTTCTCTGGATTCTGTCATACGATGAAGGGAAGGGGGTGAACAAAGGGGCTTTATGGCCCTCACTTTCTTCGGTACACTTCAAAGAAACTGGATATGTATATCACCAAAAGGAGTAACCATAACAATGGGGCTATTACCTTCATGTAGTTCTCTCTGAAGTCTCCATCCAGCCGGCAGTAAGGAAAAGGGGGTGGGAGTATAATGCCTGAGACTGTTGCTGGAAGAAGGGGGTGATTGGGTGGGGCTACTGAGAACCCCTTAAAACCTTGAATGGGAGAGCTTGGACCCCAAGTCCTATCTAGAACGACTGCAACCATTTTCTCTTAATAAAGGATGCCTGTTGGAAAAATTATTCCAAGAGTTCTGTCTTCTTAAGATGCAAAGTGGGGTGGGTCCTTACATTAGACAGGACTTGCAAAATTAATCCACCTGGAAGGGAGACCCTTGCCGGGGGATTTTGCAAAAAATTACCATGTCAGACAATGGAGCAAGAAAGAGGGCAAACTCCCCAGAAAGAGAGCCACTGCCCTGACTGGAACCTTGCCAGATGTCGGGATCCGAGAGGTCAGATTCCTCAGGAGAAGAAGTGGTGGAGACATGGGACCACAAGCCTCGCTGGTCAATGGGCGTTGGAAAGAAAAGTGAGTGGGGAAAGTAATCAAGAAAGGTGACCCTGAGACGGGGGGGCCAAGCAACCAGAATGGAAGCAGGAGATGGAGAAATCCCTGCATGCAAGTGAAGAGGGAGAAAGCTGGGCACTGTACTTAGACTGGATCCTAGAGAAAGCTATTGACCTGATGAAGAGAACTCTCAGCTCCCTAGGAGAGGAGAATACTGAGCCCTATGGCCGCCCCAGCTCCTGGAGCCGCAAAGGGAGAGACACCGAGGGGGAAGTGGAACCTGCAGCCCCGGAGACATCTGCTGATCCAGTAGTCCCCACCCCCTACTGAACCACAGATGGCGATCTGGACGGAAGACACTACCACCAACGGAGGCACTGATCCATTCCAAGATGTCCGTCGTTGGAGGTGAAATTCAAAGGGGAGCCAACACGGTTGGGGTTTTTCCTAACCCAAGTCCTCAGCTACATGGAGGAATACAGGCGGGACATCCCCAGCGACAAAGCCCGCATCCAGATCGTGCAATCTGCCCTGGACGGACCGGCTGCAGTTTGGGTGGGAACTTGCACGACTCCAATGCCCCAGAACTCAACGACTTCAACCATTTCATGTCCTCTCTGAGAAGGCAATTTGAAGACCCCCTGGCTGATCACAAAGCCCACAAAAGGATAAAAATGATGAGGCAAAGCAAACGCTCAGTGGCTGAATATACACAAGAATTCCGGGCCATTGCCAGCAAACTGAACTGACCAGAAGACATCCTCCTTAGCCATTTCAAAGACGGACTAAATTATGACCTATATGATGCTTGCCTGCCCCGAGGGGACCCACACCAACTTGAGGAATGGTACATCTTGGCAGAAAAAGCAGAGATCGACATACTGAAGAGACACCGCCGAGGAAAACAATGGAGCCGCTCCCCACCTGAGTTGACAAACGAACCAGTGAAACCATTGGCTACAGCCAAGAAGCAAATGGGGTGTTTCAAGTGTGGAAGAGAAGGACATCGAGTTGTAGAATGCCGCTCCAAAGCCCCCCAGCACAACCCAGACAGATCCCCAATCAGCAAATCTGGAAAGTCTTCAGCTAAGCCAAAAGAAACTGCCATGAGAATGATGGAAATTGTGGAACCCACCTCTGCTCATCAGGGGGAAAGAATTCCAGCTTGCACCACAGGGCCAGTGGATGCCTCAGATGACAGCTCGGAGGGCAAACCCCTGGTAAGTGGACGCATCGCACCCATCCTCAAGACAGTGACTATATTAATTCCCCCCATGCCAGAAGCCGTGAAGGTGAAAGCCTTAATAGACTCTGGCTGCACCCGCTGCCTCATTAGCGGGTGCAGCCAGTGGGGAATCTGGGTATTCCGTCGAGGAGACTGGAACAACCAATCTCATTTGGCCAGTTATATGGATCCATAGCAGGGGGGGTCAGCTACCCTAGCCATTTTACCAATACACCTCTCCCTGGGCAAACATGAGGAGGATATAATGTTTGTGGTGACCCCAGGCATGGAATGCCCAATGATCCTAGGGATGGAATGGTTAAAAAAATGGAACCCCTGGGTAAATTGGAGGACGACAGAAATCAAATTCCCGAAGGGGGACCCTATGAACTTAAAATCCCAAGGGGGGGGGGGCTACCAGAATCAAGAATACAAAAAGCATCCATGGGAGAGGAAAAGGGACTAACAGTAATACCAGAGGAATACAGAGATCTTGCTGAAGTTTTCAGTGAGGAGAGGGCGGATGAGCTCCCCCCGCACCGACCCACAGACTGTGCCATTGAATTCAAGCCTGGGGCAAAACTCCCGAAGCCCAGATTATACTCCATGAGCCCAAAGGAGAAGGAGGAAATGGAAAGATTCATTTAAAAAAACCTAGAGAGAGGGTTCATTGAGCCAGCCAAGCTTAAAGTGGCTGCCCCGGTCCTCTTTAGAGAGAAGAAGGATGACTCTATGCTTACGCGTGGATTATAGGGCCCTGAATACAATCAGTGAAAGCAACCTATACCCTCTGCCCCTCATGAAAGACATGCTGTCACACCTCTTTTTTATTGAAAATTTTTATTTTTTAACATACAAACATTATAAAAATACAATAAAATTTTAAAGTAAAATAAATTCATAAGCAACCATTGTCTATACTACCTTTACCCCCCCTTACCCTCCCTCCCACCCCCAACCCCCCTCCCTTCACTTCCCAGAGCAGAATACAGGGTTAATAATAACAAAATTTATAATAATAAAAAAAGAAAAAAAGAAAAGAAAAAAGAAGAAAAAATTGTCATAATTAACCTTTAACTCCATAACCTATAAAACAATTCTCTATAATATTTAATATTCATTCATAAAATAAATGAAACTTTTTAATTCCATACTTTTTCTGAATATAATCTATCCACCTTCTCCATACAATAATATATCTTTCTTGTATATGATCCTTTAAATAAGCAGAAATTTTTGCCATTTATGCGAAACTAGATACTTTAAATATCCATTCTTCTAAAGTAGGCAAAGAATCTTTCTTCCAGTATGAACCTACTAATAACCTTGCTGCTGTTAATAAATTCAACATCAAAGTAGTTTCTTTTTCATTTAAGTCAATGAAAATACCAAGTAAAAATAGTTGAGGAGTAAACTTTATCTTTCTTCTAAAAATCTTTTGAATGTTCCACCAAATCATAATCCAAAAAGCCTTTACTTTTTTACAATTCCACCAAATATGAAAGTATGTCGCATCATTATTGCCACATCTCCAACATTTGGGCTGTATATTGGAATACATACAAGATAATTTTTTAGGATCTAAATGCCATCTATAAAACATTTTATAAAAATTTTCTCTCAAATTTTGAGCTTGTGTAAATTTAACATTTCTTGTCCAAATTGTCTCCCATACATCCAATGAGATCGGTTCCTGTATATTCTGAGCCCATTTAATCATACAATCTTTGACCAATTCTGTTTCCGAGTCTAACTCTAATAAGACATTGTATATTCTTTTTATATGAGCCGGACTTTGATTTTTAATCTGAATAACCAATTGTCTATCTTCTAATGTTATTCCCTCTTTCTTATCTACAGTCCATCTGTCCACTATTTGTAAATATTGAAACCATGACTGTAGAATATTTTCCTGCCTTAATACATCTAGGGATTTCAAATGCCAATTCGAACCAGAACAAATTAACAATTCTTTATACGAAATTTTATCAAAATTTGTCCCCTTAGAAGTTCCCTCAATTGCATGTCTGGGAATCCCCCAGATAGGTATTTTATAATTTAATCTATAATAATACTTTTTCCAAACATGAAGTAAGGCATTCCTCAAAATATGTGATTTAAAAGTCCGATCGACTTTCTTATTAAAAATTAAGTATGCATGCCAACCATATATTAAATCCCAACCTTCCAGAAAAAGAATATCCATGTTTGTTAGGTTAAGCCAATCACTTAACCAAGTTAAGGCGGCTGCATCATAATATAATTTCAAATTAGGTGCCTTAAGTCCCCCTCTTTCTCGAGCATCCTGTAATATCTTAAATTTAACCCTTGGTTTCTTCCCGGCCCATATAAAATTATTGATACCCTTTTGCCATTCCTCCAAATTTGCCTCTTTTTTAAGAACAGGTATCATCTGAAACAAAAAAAGAAACTTTGGTAGAACATTCATTTTTATGGCTGAAATTCTCCCCAACAATGACAATTGCAATTTTTTCCAATCTCTTAAGTCCTTTTGAACTTTTGCCCATAATGGTTCATAATTGTTCTTACACAATTTTCCATTTGAAGCAGTTAGATATACTCCCAAATATTTAACCTTTTTTACCATCTGAAAACCTGTGGCTTTAATCAAACTTTCCCTGTCCTTAACTGACATATTCTTAGATAATATCTTGGTCTTATAGTTATTAACTTTAAAACCAGAAACTTTCCCATACTGTGTTATAAGTTCTAATAAACCATCAATCACTTGATTCGGTTGTTCCAAAATTAAAACCAAATCATCCGTGAATGCCCGCAATTTATACTCATTCTTCCTTATCTTTATGCCCTTGATTAACTTTGATTCTCGAATCTGAATCAATAAAATTTCCAATGTTAAAACAAATAACAATGGGGATAATGGATATCCTTGTCTTGTCCCTTTTTGAATATTAAAATTCTCAGTCAGTCCCCCATTTACAACAATTTGTGCAGATTGTTGCTGATATATAGCTTTAAGTGCATGTAAAAAATTATCCCCAAAATTCATTTTCTCTACCAATAAAAATAAGAATTGCCAGTCTAATTGATCAAAAGCTTTTTCAGCATCCAAAAAGATAAAAGCCACAGGAATCTGGTTTTTCTTATCCAAGTACTCAATTAAATTAATAATTTGTCTAACATTATGTTTCATATAACTTCCTGTTATAAATCCTGCTTGATCACTATGAATCAAATCTTTCATAACCTGCATTAGTCTATTTGCCAGAATTTTTGTAAAAATCTTATAATCCACATTTAATAATGAAATTGGCCTATAATTCTTAGGCTCTGTAAGATCCTGATCTTCCTTTGGAATCAGTGATATAAAAGCTCTTTTCCAAGAAGGAGGAACTTGCATACCCAACAAAATACTGTTAAAGGGTTCCTTTAATGGCCCTATCATTTCTTCAGATAAAATCTTATAATACCTCGAAGTCAATCCATCTGTTCCAGGAGACTTTCCAATCTTTAACTGCTTGATAGCTAAACCAATTTCCTCCACAGTAATTAAGCTATTCATCCCATTTTGTTGTTCCTCTGAGAGTTTAGGAAAATGTACTGATTGTAAATATTTATCTATGTCAAAACCCTTTATGTTATCACTTGAATATAATTTTGTATAAAAATCCAAAAAGCTTTTTCTAATGAAATCTTGCTGAAAAACCTCAGTACCTTTATACTTTACTTTCTCTATAATTCTAGCTTTCTGTTTCTTTCGTAACTGATAAGCCAACCACCTCCCAGGCTTATTCGCATTACAAAAAGTATTATGTCTCATATACAACAGATTGGTAGCCACCTGATCTGCCATCAACATGTTAAATTGTTCCTTAAGCATCTTTATGGATACCTTTAAATTATTGTCAGTTGGGTTAAGAACCAACTCTTTTTCTTTTAATTTAATCTCTTCTTCTATTTCTCTACGTCTTTGTAACCCTTTTCCCCTAAAAACCTTATTCAATTGAATCAAAATTCCCCTCATATATGCCTTACTGGCATCCCAAACCATAGACATCGATGTCCCCTTATTCATGTTTATAGAAAAAAAATCCTTTAAATGCTCTTTACACTTTTGTACAAACTCCTCCCGATTAAACAAGTTCTCATTCAGTCTCCAAGATCTTCTATTCCCATCTTCCGAGTATAACTCCATCCACACAGGACTATGATCTGACAATTTTTTAGGAAAAATTTTCACCTTCCTCACTCTAGAGAGGAAGTCACTAGTAATCAGAAAAAAATCAATACTTGAAAATGACTGATGTCTATCAGAATAAAAAGTAAAGTCTCTATCACTTATGTTCCTTTCTCGCCAAATATCAATAAGCTCCAATTCTTCTTTCAAATCAAAAAAAGTCGTAGGTAGTTTGGTTTGAATAAAAGTTTTAGAAGAACTCCTTTTGTCTATAGTTGAGTCTAACACCCCATTCCAGTCACCCATCAAAATTACCGATTTATAATCCAACTGAGATATCTTGCCATGCAGTAACTTATAAAATTGTTTCTGTTGTTGATTGGGAGCATATAGTCCAACAATAAGAACTTTTCGGCCTTGTAATAATAATTCCACAAAAAGATATCTTCCTTCAGAATCGGCCTCAATTAGTTTAGCTGAAAAAGTTTTCTTCACATAAATTACCACTCCCCCTTTTTTCCCTGGAGCTGGAGCAGTAAAATGTGAGCCCAGACGGGAATTCATCAAAAATTTAGAATCCTTTAAAGTTATATGAGTCTCTTGCAAACATATCAAATCATTATTATGTTGTTTCAAGTAGTGAAAAATCTTTCTTCGTTTCTGTGGCACATTTAAGCCATTAACATTCCAGGTCAGGAACCTGACCATCTCCACCAGCCTGGAGCCTCTGGAGCATGGCCTGCAGATCAGCTGTCGAAGATCTTTTTGGTCTTGCCCCTCCCACAGGCTCTGTAGCAACCATACTTTCAACTTTATCACCACTCTTCTGCAACTGCTCTTTTTCTTTACGTTTATGGGCGGCTCGTGTCATCCTTTGCTCTTTTATGTCAAAATTCTGTGCAGCTTGTTCCATAACCATCATTGATGAAGCTCCTGCCATAAGAGACTCTTCCGTTATCCTTATTTGTGGGGGTGATGACAATCTTGCTTTTAAAATAGACTGATAAAAATCTCTTGCCTTAGAGACAGTAGTTAATCTGTGACGTATCCCCTCATAATTTACTATTATTCCTCTTGGAATCTCCCATCTGAACTGAATTTGATGATGTTTTAGCTCATCAGACAAAAAAGTAAAATCTTTTCTGGCTCTAAACATTTTTGGAGGTATTTCATTTAAAATTATCACATCTTGATCAGCAATTTGAAACTTTTGTTTGTAAAAAGCATGTATAATTTCATTACGAATAGATCTTCTGGAAAAATAAATAACCACATCTCTTGGCAAATTTCTCTGTCTGGCAACCCGTGAGTTAACTCTAAAATTTTTTTCTATCTCATTCTCAATTATTTCAGGCCTCCAGCCAATATTAGGAGCAATATCTTTCACAATAAGCATCTTTAAGTCCTCCTGAGAATTCTCTCTCAGGACCCTGATACGCAATGCATATTCCATCTCTCTATATTGTGAAATGATTTGTTCATCCTGTGTAATTTCTATCTTGTTCTCTACCTCCTGCATCCTAGATTCCATTCTTACTGCATTTTCAGTAATCTCTTCCATCTTGTCATCAATCCTCTCTATATGCAGGGCAAGGCCCTGAAAAGCAAAAAGTATATGGTCCCTTACTTGCTTGTTCTTTTTCTCCAATAATTTTTCTGTATTAACCCTCTCTGCAATTATAAGATCTTTTACTTCCTCTTTAATATCAAAGGCATGCTGTTTTAAAGCTTCTTGTAAATCATTAAGAGAAATTGCAGGAGGAGGAGGAGAAGGTGGAGGTGATTTTGATTTCTGAGAAGCAGGCTGAGGCATTGGAGAAGAAATAGGAACTTTAGGGGCGGGAGGCATGCGTTTTGAAGCCATTTTCTTAAGTTCCAAGAAGAAAGATTCTTATTGAAAAAAAAAAGAAAAAAGGAAAAAAAAATCACAGTTCTTTTAAATATTCTTTAAAAAAAACAAAGAAGAAAAAAGAAGAAAGAGTAAAAGCCAAATTCTTACTTCTGTATTTAAAGAGTTAGTCTATATCCAGGTTTTACTTTGTAACGCAAATCAGGCAAAAAAGACGATCGCCATTTTACTTTTCACTTTCACTTTCTTCTAAAGGGAAAGTGAGCAAAAGAAGAAGAGGAAACTTGCTGAAGTTAAAGGCACCATCAAACTTGAGTACAGTCTCTCCTGGTCTGCTCCATCTGCTTTCAAATACTCACAAGCAACTAAAAAAAAGCAGATGTGGAAGGGGCAGCTTGCTTCATCCCAAAGCTTCGGGATGAAGGCTCCCTGGAACGCGGAGATTGCTCAGGCTCCGAGGGAGCTCTACCCTCCGATCCCCAAAATAACAGGGATCCAGAGGAGCTCTTACCTCTACCTGAGAGCTCTCCTCCTCCCTTTTTCCCAGGGAGGAGATTCAAGCCGCGGGACAGCTGATTGTCAAAGTCCCGTGGCTTTTACACGGACCAGGAATGGGCAGCTTTGTAAAACGCTGCCATCGTCGTCACTGGAACCACCGGAAGTCCTGTCACACCTCTTAAAAGGGAATTTTTTTTCTAAACTAGACCTAAGGGAAGCTTACTATCGCAGGAGAATTAAGGAAGGGGACGAATGGAAGACCACATTTAACTGCCCCATGGGGGGCGATCAATTCAAAGTCTTGCCATTTGGATTACAAAGGGGCCCTGCAGTCTTTATGCAATTAATCAATGACGTTCTAAGGGAGCACCTGTTTAAGCGGGGTCCTTGTTTACTTGGACAACATTTTTATCTTCACCGAAACAAAAGAGGAACATGTCAACCTTGTCAGAGCAGTTTTAAAGAAACTGCGAGCCGCCCACCTATATGCCAAACTCTCAAAATGCGAATTCCACCAGGAAAGAATAGACTACCTAGGTTATCGCATATCCCCCCAGGGCATTGAAATGGACCAAGAGAAGGTCAGAGAAGTATTAGATTGGGCACCACCCCGCACAAGAAAGCAACTACAAAGTTTCCTGGGCTTTGCAAACTTTTACTACCAATTCAACCCCTCATTTGCCCAGATAGCCTTGCCCCTCACTAACTTACTAAAAATGAAGGGAGCATCCTCAGTAAAACCTAGCCAGCCACTAACATGGACAATGGAGTGCCAAGCCGCGTTTGAGAGACTAAAGAGACTTTTTTCTGCCGAACCAGTACTAAGGCACCCAGACATGGACAAACCCTTCATAATACAGGCAGATGCAAGTGATGTGGCAGTGGGGGCTGTGCTATTACAAGAAAATGATGATGCAGTATTGCAACCCTGTGCATATACATCCAAGAAACTCACGGAAACAGAACAGCGCTGGCCCGTATGGGAGAAGGAGGCATACAGGATACGTTGGGCATTACTCACATGGCAACAGTTCCTGGAAGGCAACAAAATCCCCTTCCAGGTGTGGACTGATCACAAAAAATTGGAAGCCCTGAAAGCGCCCAGGAACCTCAATCCCAAACAAGCCCGCTGGTCCCAGCATTTTCACCAATTCCAATTTAAGCTCAAACATTTACCAGGAAGAAAGAACTTCCTGGCAGATGCACTATCTTGCATGCACCAATATAACAGCGCACGAGCCACAGACTCTAAACCAATGATGGCAGAGTCACAACTGGCAGCACCAGTAACCACAAGAACCCAAGCTAAATTAAAACCACAATTGGACAGCCAAACTGGAATTGAATTCCAGAAAAGTTTGGAAACAGATGAATGGTTCCAGAAAAACAAAAATGTGTGCGCAATGAGAGAGGGGTTGCCTTGGATAGGGGAAAAGTTATATATACCAACAACCCAAAGAGTCACATTCATGCAGCTTTGCCATGACACAAAATCAGCAGGGCATTTTGGATTTGTAAAAATTTTACACTTAATTAAATGGCAATTTTGGTGGCCATCCATAAAAAAGGACATAGAAAGTTACGTAGCCAGCTGCCCAAAATGTGCTATTGCAAATAGGTTGCAAGGGAAATCGCCAGGACTATTACAACCAGTGGCAAATCCCTCAGCCCCCTGGAGGGAAATAGCCATGGATTTTATAGTGGAATTACCAGAAAGCAATGGGAATACTGTTGTCTGGACGGTCACGGACTTGTTTTCCAAACAGGTGCACTTTATCCCTTGCCAAAAGATTCCCACCGCAAAATCCTTAGCAAAACTTTTTGTCCAGCACATTTACAGATTGCACGGGGCACTCCAACGCATCATCTCTGATAGGGGAGTGCAATTTACGTCTGCATTTTGGAAGGAATTTTTATCCCTTTTAGGAACCACTCAGGGACTGACATCTAGCCACCACCCACAAGGGAATGGGGGGGCTGAAAAAATGAACTCAGTACTTGAGCAGTATCTAAGATGTTTTCTTAATTTCCAACAGACCGGGTGGGCGGATTTACTCCCTTTGCAGAAGTTGTCTACAATAATGCAGTCCACTCCAGCACAGGTTACACTCCTTTTCAAATAGCCAATGGTTAAAGTTTCAACCCCATGCCAGAATTAACCCCAAACGAACCAACAATCCCATCACTGAAAGAATGGATGGAACAATTACAAGACACCTGGCCAATAGTTAGAAAAGCACTAGATGAAGCTAGGCAGGCATACAAAGCACAAGCCGATAAAAAAAAGGGCTGAGCCTACACCATTCATTATAGGAGAAATGGTGTACTTATCTACAAAATACCTAAAGTCCCTACAGTCCTGTAAAAAACTTGGACCAAAATATATAGGGCCTTTTCCAATTAAAAGAATCATAAACCCAGTAACAGTAGAATTAGAATTACCCAAAAATCTCAGGCAAATACACCCAATTTTTCATTGCAGCTTGCTGAAAAGAAAGCATCAGTCACCTTTATGGTCAAAAATCCCCACCACCACCACCACCTCCAATCATGGTGGAGGGCGAACAACATTTCGAAATAAAGGAAATCCTCGACTCTAGGAGATATCATGGAGCGACTCAGTACCTAGTTGCCTGGAAACACCTCCCTGCCTCACAAAACGAGTGGGTCCATAAACGTCATGTCAGAGCCCCGAAGCTATTAAAGAAGTTTCACACAGAGTATCCTAACAAGCCTGACTAACTTTTATAACTGATTTGTTTTCTTTCAGGTGGATCTGTCTTTTTTTAAAGGGGGCAGGATGTCAGAATCCAATTATATTTCATCTCTAGTTATCAACTATAGAAAATACCATTTCTGCCTTCTCTGGATTCTGTCATACAATGAAGGGAAGGGGGTGAACAAAGGGGCTTTATGGCCCTCACTTCCTTCGGTACACTTCAAAGAAACTGGATGTGTATATCACCAAAAGGACTAACCATAACAATGGGGCTATTACCTTCATGTAGTTCTCTCTGAAGTCTCCATCCAGCTGGCAGTAAGGAAAAGGGGGTGGGATTGTAATGCCTGAGACTGTCGCTGGAAGGGGGTGATTGGGTGGGGCTACTGGGGAACCCCTTAAAACCTTGAATGGGAGAGCTTGGACCCCAAGTCCTATCTAGAACGCCTGCAACCATTTTCTCTTAATAAAGGATGCCTGTTGGAAGAATTATTCCAAGAGTTCTGTCTTCTCAAGATGCAAACTGGGGTGAGTCCTTACATTGTGGGAGATCTGACTGTGTCTGTTACAGAGGCTTTTGTGAGAGTAGAGGATCATTGCTTTTGAAGAAAAATGGCTATATTTCTTTTCAATGCCTCCAATTCATGTTTTATGGCTGTAAGATGCTCAAATATTGAGAAAACAGTTTGTGCTGTGAGGAGGCATTGTTCTGCCATAAAGTCAGTTGGATTTTCCCATGGTAGCTCTTTATGTTCTGATCTTTCTTATTATTTTTCGGCTTCGTTTAACTCCCATGGAACAGGTACCCGGGTTGGTTACTTGTAGTGGTGACTGGCTATCATTTTGCTCTTCCCCAAGAAATGAGGAAAGCTCTAATAGTTTTTGTTTTGCCAGCTCTGTTTGGAAGTCCCATTCTAGTGCTTCAAATCTGTTAGATATGGGGGAGAATTTTTTTAAATTAAACTTCTTTTCATGAGAAGTGCTCCTCAATTCTTGGCTGTTTTGCAGAGTTTAAAGGAGGGAGATGTCCCGGTCTAATACCATGGCACTTCTTTCTTTTCCCCATAACTTTTCCCCATAACAGTTCAAGACAAAATCCGTTATCTATGTATTTGTCTTCACTATCGTCTCATCCAAACAAAGTTAGTTAAGTAAAAATAAGCTAATTATATAATAAAATAATAAAACTGAGCAGAGCTGCTGTAAATGTATGTTGATGGGCTGACAGTTCAGGCTCCTCCTCTTTCTGATAAGTGATATAAACAAACATGATTTTTGGATGTTGTACAATGAAAAGTCAATCTTTTGAAGTTCTTCATAACCAATATTTTCCAAATGCCTAATATAGGATGTTACAAAAAACACTGACCCACACACTGCCTCTAGAGGAGACCCTCCATTCGAGCCATGGAATTGGGTTTGAAACCAGCCATCCACTAAAAAGCCACCATGCAAATGGTGTGGAACAGATCTTCCCAGTGCTACATCACTCAGATGCCTGTGAAAGCTGCAGAGAAAGGAAGGAGTCCTGGAACATTGGTCCCCCTGTGAAGCCTCAGAAGACAACTAGGAAGACTATGGGGGGAGGGCAGAAATTCATTGTAAGGTTTTCTTTCTTGCCTCATTTGTATTGTAATAAGCCAGTTGAATGTATTTATGAAGGAATGGCATTTGGGAATAGTTGGCACAGCAAGTACTGAACACCTTGGATTTCTGTCTGGTGCGAGGCAAATTTGTCAAGGATATTTGTATTACATGTTTTGTAGAAGTAGCTGCATGCACATATGCACACATACCATTCAGAATCACACTAAGGCTATCCCCTTCACCTACCTCCATGTAAAGCTTCTTAGACTGGTTCTTGCTCTGTGGCATTAAAGCTTTGCATGCACAACTTCCAGAAAATTCCAAGGGGGAGGTAACCAGGCCCCTCAGGCTATTTGCAATTCATATGCTCTCACTGAGGAGGTAGCAGGAAAGAGATCTCCAAAACCCAAGCCCTGAATATGTTGCACTGGTGGACTCACTGTGTGCAATTTAAAAAAAATATTAATAGCCTGGCTTGCACACTGGCTAACCTCAATTGGACATCACAAACCTGGATGCACTGACCTAAGAGCTAAGGCAGGAAACAACACTTGAAAATGGGCAGTCAGTTGTTATGTACTGAGGCAAACCATGGCTGTGAAGAATTTTGGAGAAATGTGCAAACCTGACCGGAAGCTCAAAGTGGCATCAAACATTTAAAATAATTGGCACAGAATATTGGACACTATAAATTTCTTTTCAATCTAACAGAACTTTTGCCCTGACTTTTAGACCTTTATGGGTTGGAAGCTCCTCTTTTGGGAGTCATTGCAGGGATCTTTTCTGCTGCCTCTATTAGTGCCTTCCCTTTTTGCATTGAGTTTCAATGTTTATTTATCAAGTCTCCCTGACCAGATCAATTTTTAATCTTGTGCCAGTAAAAGTGTGTCACTCACACTCTTATGGCACAAAGGGGGGGTTATTGTGGGAAGAGTCCAGAGAAAGTAATATTTTGGGGAATATTAAAAAGGCAGACTATATTTCCCCAAAGGAATAATAGAGAAGATCTTTAAAAAGACAGAAACCAGCCCCAGCCCTTCTCCCCCAAGCAGAAACTAGGCAGAGGCCAGCTTTTAGAAATGCAGGTGTAATAATCCATTCAGGAAGGTTGGAGCCAGGAAGCTATTAGGAAGACAAAGACACCTAAAATTTACATACACCCACCCAAATTCTAAGGACAAGAGACATAATAAGCCACCAAAAGGACACACTCAGACTCAGGTCAAAGTACGTGACACAGGAAATACAAAACCTCAAATAGGAAAAGGGAAAAACTTCAAGAGCCCCAGAAGGTATAAAAGCCCAGTGCTCCCTGCATGTGGTCAGTTTTTGCAGAGCTATCATTCTGTCTGGCTCTCCTCTTCAATAAACTACAACCTTCTTTCTGATTATTCTGATTATTCCCAGCTTGGACTGGACCCTAATGAAGATTTTTCCTTCAACAGTATGATGAAGTAAGGCCAGATTTTTTTTCATATACTTCATACATTTCAATCAAAACAGCATATTGCGAAAGAGTGAATGAAGAAACAGGTATGAAAATCCAGCTGTCTTCTATTAAGCCAGAGATTTGCAAAAATGTAAAACTTTTTTTTATTTTGAAAAATATAGTTATTTTTCATTTAAAATATGTTATTTATATTAACATGTAATGGGTTTATTGTTATGTTAAAATGAATACTTTTTAAAAAATTACTCAATTTTAATTTCTAATTTGGTATTTATCAATAGACATAGTCCACAGAAACAAAATCTTTTTGATGTTCCCAATAATTTTTAAGAATGTAAAGGAGTCCTGAAGCCAAAAGATTTGAGGCCTAGGCTGCCTTTTTATTCCTGTAGTTCCTATAGTTGGGTTTGCTTGCTGAGGCCTAGTATGAAGTGTACAGTGGAAATTTTTCCTACTGGGAATAACTACCTCCCCTTCACCAGAAAGATTCCTGGCTGTTCTTTACTGCCCAACCTCTTTGAATCACAGAACTGTGGAATTAGACCACAAGGATTATCTAATCCTATTCTCATCAGTTCACAGGGAAATCAATTAAACTGATTATGTGCCATCAAATTATTTTCAGTTCTTAGGGAGCACATAGATAGCTTTTCTCCAAGATGATCTGTCCCTAACTTGTTTTTTCAAGTCTCCTAACAATTGCATATATAGCTACTGTAAGAGAATCCATCCATCTTGCTACAGGTCATCCTATTCTCTTTTCTCTTTTCTTCCTTCTTTCTCAGAGAGGTGAGAATTTGAGCCTGGCCATTTGTGCCTTATGTGGGAACTCTGGGTTGATTTGTTTGACGATCCATTGGCTTGTTTTCTGACTGTCCAAGTATTCGCAGGAGTCTTCTCCAACACCAATGAACTCAAGGTGTCAATACAATGTACAGGAAAACCAATAAAACTACCTTCTTTTCTGGAACTGGAGAACAACAACCTACCTAGGCAGACTTTTATATGATTTTACAGACGTTACCAGCAGCATATTTTTCAGCATGCTGCAACTTTTTTCCAATTTGGGGGGGCTAGTCTCTGTGACAATGGAAAATAGTTCCTAGCCATCTTTTTGTTATTCATGAAAAGCCTGCATGAAACAGGATTAATCTTGATAAGGAACAACATAAAGCAGAACAGTATAAGCAACAGAATACTAGAAGACAGATGAAAATTTCAAAGTATATTTAAATACTACACACAATTTTATTAAAGTGTACCTAGTTTTTAATCTGTAAACGTTCTAATAGTATTGGCCTAACATTGTCGTGTGTATTAATTTTTGTATTAAAAAAATCTATACTCACGCGTAAGAAAAATGGAAACTTCTTCCCATAAAATCCAACTCTGAAAAACTCAGGCTCCAAACGTTGCTGATCCATAATTTTATCATATAAAGAAGCTTCCATCAACTATGTGGATTTAGATAAATAAACAAATGAAAAAGAAGGACAGTTTGTGTATTTTTTGTGTACTAATCAAAAGAGCAAAACAAAAAATATCATTCAACTTGATTTCCTACAGATATCAAAAAATGATTTCAGTCCAATGGTACTAAAAATGGTACTAGAGAGAGTTTTAGATTTATTAAAAGAAACAGCATTTGTTTGGCTCCTCCTTCACTTTTTTCTCTTTTGATTTGTACTATGGTGTTGTGCGGATTCAAAGGTTCAGCTGAAGTACTCCTTCAAAGCTATTTCACAAAGTGCTATGGCATAACAGCAAAGTGTTACTTCGTGATGCAAAGTGTTACATCATGTTAATTTAACTTTATTTTGCTTTGCACAGCTACAGGAAATATTAAGGAAGTGCTGACCTACTCCAGACTGTTTGCCAAAAGGTTTAGTGAACTGCCTAGAAGCATTGAATGTTGCACCCTCTGCTATGCTTGCCAAAGGAGGACGAAAAATGGTGCCATCTTTGACAAGTGTTACAGAGGCCATCTAGTCACTTCCTCCAGATTGCTTATGCAGAAACGTTCAGCAAGTACTGCAGAAGATGTGCCATTCACCTTCTCCAAACCATTAACTGAAATATTTTGTTGAAATATTATAGAAGACATAGCACACAGCTCCTCCAACATAGTTTGCATCAATCTTTAGGAAGCTGTATCAGAAAACACATTAGTCTACCTTCTTTGGTTTGTGTTTGGGTGCAATGCCTGAAAAAAAAACCTCTCTTCTATTTTTGGCAAATGACATAGAATGTGGTGAGCAACTTTTTAATCAAAATAACTCAGATTGATTTTGTGACTGTGGTCTAGACCTCAGATTTCCTAGCTCTAAAGTCACTGGTTATCAGATCACTTGTGTATAAAGACAGGAGCCCAGTAAGGTGCTGCTCAGTTGCCTGTAGATTGTATAGCAAACCACCTTGCCTCTGAAGATGCCAGCCATATTTGTTGATGAAACATCAGAATTTCTGTTAACGAGACAACAGTTGCTAAATCCTTAAGCCCAACACTGCCCAACAGATATCAGCCATAAAAGCCTACACCCATATAATCCTAGATTCACTTGCACAAACCTAGTTTGTTTATTCATTACATTTTTAAAACCACCCAATAGCTGAAACTCATAAAATAAATACTCATAGATACTATATCTTAAAACAAAAGTCACTATTACATTCTTAGTTTCAATCACAGAAGATGAATAAATTTTATATCTCTGTTTGATTATCAATATCTTATTCAGCTGGAACCGACAAACCAAAATTAATAAGATAGACACATTGGGCATCACACAATATTTTTGCCTTTTTTAGGTTGTTATTGTTCTTTTTATCTACTTTTGCTTTAAGGGATTATCTTAAATTCAGGGCTGTCCTCACTGTGGGTAAAAATGTAGTCTAATTGTGAAAGACTGTACTGTGTGAATAATATTTATATTTAAGAAATCCAATTTCATTACCCGCATCTTGCTGAGATTTCTGTAGTCATAATAGTTTTCATATTGCTCAGCAATCTTCCTGCATAAAATAATACCATTTTCCCAGCACTGTAGACAAATAAGAAAGAGAAATTTTCACCAAAGAGAAAAATCTGAAGGTTTTTATCTGTTCCAAACAAATTTTCAGTTGTCTCCTGTTAGCAGTTCAGTATCTACCTTAACAATCACTAATATTATCCCAAAGGAAGACGACAGCTGCTTATGAAAATTGATGATACATTAAATATGATTAAATTTCACTCACAGATGCTTAGAACAACAGACTTGCCGTGTACCTAGACTGTCTCATCCCATGTACTACTGAATACCATTGGCAGAACTGTGTACATAGCCTTATTCAACTATCTGGTATATGTAGCATACAGGAGAGTCAGAAGATACCACTAATGCTGGTTTAAATCACTTTGCTCCCTATTAGGGCCAAAATTTTAATACACTTTGATTAGTATTTGCAACATGCTGTGTCAACTGCTCTGTCTACATTAGGTTTATTAAAATATACATGTTTAAGCAGGGGAGTATAGGCTATGTCCATATGATTAATATTTCTCACAAGACCCAATTCACTGCAAGGACAGAGTAATTCAATTCTCCTCTACATATAGGTTTTTTTAAAAAGATATTCATCTTAAAACATCCCAAACAGAGTTTAATGTAAAAAAATAATATTTTTCTAAAGAGCATACTACCATTATAGAGGAATCACTTTTACAGTACAAAGAATCTCAAGATCCATCCCACTCTCTATGCATCAGTGCGACTGTTAGGGAAGCATTACATAAAACTGCACAATGATCCAAGAACTGGGAACAGCTGACACAGAAGACTGAGTGTTAGCAGGAAATGGGCAGGGAGCAGGGCAAATGACATTGCATGCGTCATGACATTGTACAAATATATAATAATAAAGTTGGAAGGGACCCTAGATGACCTCCAAGGTCTCTTCCAACTTTATTATTACTATTATTATAATATTTGAGTCATGTGATGCAAGTCTATAACTCACTTATTTGCAAAATGATGGTGTCATGTTGATGTCATTGTGGCTTCTACCAGATCCCTATGCATGGAAAACCATATATGAAACTGGTATTCATTTATCAAGATATTTGTAATAAAGCCTCTACTTATCTACCTATCACTTCCATGGAAAGAGGGAGGAAGGAAAACAAAATCAAAGATATGGTCCCACAATCTCTTTCTTATCCTTCACACTGAAAGAGGCCAGAGCCTGGCAATTAACTGTGTAAATTTTATAAAACAAAACTAGATCCCAAGAAAAGGCTTTTAGTTACAAAAGGTATAGGAATAACCACAGGGCTTTTCAAAAAATCTTACTATGAATTGCTTCTATAAGACTGTTCAGTTTCCAAAGTAATTCCAAATTAAATTGCACATACTGGCATCAGTTATGTACAAGCCCAAACCCTTGTAGAAATAATGTGTGACTCTTCAATCCCCATTCATCAAGAGCTTAGAATACAGCAGAAATTAAAAAACCAATAAAATATATTAAATCCATAATCAAAACCTTATATTTTAGCATTATAATTGGAGCTCACAAGCTTTTTAGCTAAGATAGTCAAACTTAAAATATACTTGGTTTTTATTGATGTAGACCAGGGGTGTCAAACTTGCAATGTCACGTGGTGTGTTGCGATGTATTGTGACTTTTTTGCCATTACCAGCAATGGGGTGAGCGTGGTTTTGCCATGACGCATCCGGCCCACGGGTCGACAGTTTGACACCCCTCATGTAGACCCTGCCATTTTAAGAATATCATAGAATTTAAAAATATATAATTCAGCTCATAAATCAGTACAACAGGGCACAGTAGCTACAAATACAGGTAGTCCTTTAGTTACAAGTGTAATGGAGCCTGCCCATTCCACTCATAACTCAAAAACTCGTAGGAATGAATCTCGTACTGTTATGTCCCGAGCCTTGCAAACGGCTCGGGCGTTTGCAGGCAGTCCCAGGCAGGTGCAAAGCTGCCCGGGACCAGACAGGCTGTCGCCAGCGCCGTGCGCATGCGCGGGTGCTGGCGCGGGAAAAGTATCACATTTACCCGGGAAGCGTCTATATAAGAAGCTGGGAGGTTTTGGGAGCTGCTGAAGCCATCTACTTGTAAGCTGAACGCTGAATAAAGGAAACTGAGAACTTCAACTGCTTCTCGTGTCTACTTCCTGCCAAGGACTCAACCCTGGCGACGAAGGTGGGATGCCTTACACCGCCTGGAAAGGAAGAAGTGTAAGCTTACCCAAGTGAGTCCTGAGCGGCGGAACGGCGTCGACTCGGCAGCTACCCGCCAATCCAGTGCGCATTCGGGGGTAGGCTGGCTGATAGACCCGTCTTCTGAAGATGGTGAAAATCGGAAGGCTTTCGGAATTCGACGTCTTACATCCAGAGCGGTGGGAGTCATACGTAGCCAGGGTGGAGAACTACTTCAAGGCAAACCAAGTGAGGGAAGAGAGCTTGAAGGCTGCCACCCTGCTTTGTGTTTGCGGTCAAGACGCCTTCGACATCGCAGAAAACCTTGCAGCACCTGTTCCAGTAGAGTCTGTCAGCTACGCAGATCTGAAGAAGCTACTGAAGGAGCACTTCCACCCCAAGATGTCCGTCATCGCATGGCGCCACACCTTCGAGCAGAGGGATCAACGGCCCGGTGAGTCGGCCAAAGAATTCATCGCCGCATTACGGAAGGCCGCCAAGCACTGCGAGTTCAAAGACCTCGAAGAACGACTGAGGGACCGATTCGTGTGCGGGTTAAGGCATCGAGATCTACAACAAAGACTTTTCGCTAAAGAAGAATTGTCCTACCAAGATGCCTTAAGGGAAGTCACCGCAGAAGAAGCAGCAGGCGGCGCTGTCAAGAACATGCGGCCGATCAGAAACAGTCCAGAGGTTGCATCCGTGCACCAGGAAGACGTCCAAAGAAACTCCGAGGAGGATCCGGACGAGGAAGTCGACCGTCTCCACCCCACGAAGGAAGAAAAACAGAAGGGAAGCTCTTCAGCTCCGCTCAAGTGCATCGGCTGTGGAGGTCGCCACAGGAGAACCGACTGCAAGTTCCGCTCCGCTACCTGCCGGGCATGCGGCAAACAAGGACACATTGCAGCTGTGTGTCTGGGCCGACGAAAGGTACAACCTCTGGAAGAACTGCGCCTGAAAGGTACCAGATTCCCCAGCCAGAATAGGGTAGGTTTTTGCGCTTCGCGAAGAAGCATCTTAGGACAGGCACACACAAGCCCATTAAGAAAAAGCTGTCACTCAAGGTGAAGCTACAAGGGGTTCCATTATCTATGGAACTAGACACAGGGTCTGCCCTTTCAATTATCTCCTTGCATACATTTAGGAAGATTTGTTCCGGTAGTGGAACTCAGGCCAAGTTAAGGCCTTCTGACATTGTGTTAACAGATTTTCAAAATTCAAGAGTGTGTGTTAAGGGGGAGGCCACCCTTAACGTGCAATACAAGAGTTTTGAAGGTCCACTAGACTTATTAGTAGTAGGGGGTGAACGAACGAGTCTCATAGGACTCGATTGGTTTGAGGCCCTGGGGATACACGTCACAGGACTCAACAGTTTACAAACACTCGACCTACAGGAAGTCTGCAAAGAATTTGCAGATGTTTTCAGCCCCCAGCTGGGCACATTCAAAGGACCCCCTGTGTCCTTAAAGCTAGACCCCACTGTCACTCCCATTAGAATTAAAGCAAGAAGGGTCCCTTTTGCTTTAAAGAGTAAAATTGACACTGAGTTAGACAAACTGATTCAACAGGGAATCCTAGAACCTGTTGATTCCAGTCCTTGGGAGACCCCCATTGTCACGCCTCTAAAGGCAAATGGGGACATTCGCATTTGTGCTGACTACAAATGCACTCTGAATAAGGCATTGCAGCAACATGCCTATCCTGTTCCTGTGGTCAGTCATATTCTGGCCTCCCTCAAGGGGGGGCGCGTTTTTGCAAAGCTTGACCTAGCTCAAGCGTATCAACAGCTGCCTGTTGATGATGATGCTGCTATAGCTCAGACTATTGTGACCCACAGGGGAGCCTTTAAGGTAAAAAGGCTGCAGTTTGGAGTGAATGTCGCTCCTGGGATTTTCCAAAGCGTAATGGAAAACACACTACGGGGTATACCAGGGGTTTGCCCCTACTTTGATGATGTCTTAATTGCAGGAGACTCCACACACATTCTAGCTGAAAGGCTAAGGGCTGTTCTGTTAAGATTCAGGAAGTCAGGCCTCAAGCTCAAAAAAGACAAATGCAAGATTGGGGTGCCTTCTACTGAATTTCTGGGGTTCAAAATTGATGCTGCTGGGATTCACCCTGCTGAATCCAAACTAACAGCTATTTTAGAAGCACCTAGGCCAAAGTCCAAGGCCGAACTTCAGGCCTTCCTGGGCCTCCTGAATTTCTACAATTCTTTTCTTCCACATAAAGCTAGTGTAGCTGAGCCTCTTCACAGGCTACTAGACAAACAAGCAGTGTGGCAGTGGTCACATACACATGAGGCTTGCTTTAACAAAGTCAAGGCCTTGCTCACTTCTAACAGTGTACTTGCACATTTCAACGAATCTCTTCCTGTGTGCATCGCATGTGATGCGTCCCCTTACGGGGTAGGAGCTGTCCTGAGCCACCTCAGGTCTGATGGAACTCAGGTTCCTGTTGCATATTACTCCAGAACATTGTCTTCTGCTGAGCGCAACTACGCTCAGATAGACAGGGAGGCTCTGGCTGTTGTTGCTGGAATTAAAAAATTCCACGATTTTCTATATGGCAGGCATTTCACGGTCTTTACTGACCATAAGCCTCTGCTGGGACTGTTTACCACAGTAAGCAGACTCCCCAAATCATTTCCCCTAGAATGCTTAGGTGGTCTATTTTTCTGTCTGCATATGATTTTTCTTTACTCCACAAGCCTGGGAAAGAAATGGGCCATGCTGATGGCCTCAGTAGATTGCCTCTGCCAGTAGTAGAAGCTGACCCTGCGCCAGCTGTCAACATTCTATCAATCCAAGCCTTGCCCGAGCTCCCTCTTTGTGCCAGGGATGTTGCCGCTGAAACAGGTACAGATCACACACTTTCACGTGTCCGTTCCTGGGTTTTGTCCGGTTGGCCTGAGCACTGCCCTAGTCCTGAGTTTCAGAGTTTCTGGTCCAAAAGAAACGAGTTGTCCCTTTCTCAGGGTTGTCTGCTTTGGGGAAACAGAGTTGTCATTCCCACCTCAATGAGGACTAGGGTCTTAGAATCCCTCCACGAGGGTCATCCTGGCATTGTTCGTATGAAGGCTCTTGCACGCAGCCACTTGTGGTGGCCTGTTTTAGATAAGGATATTGAGGCTAAGGTGCATGCTTGCCACCTGTGCCAACGATCTCGCCCAGAGATGCTCCAAGCTCCCGTGCATAAATGGGAGGAAACGCAGTCCCCATGGTCTAGGGTGCACATTGACTACGCTGGGCCCTTTCAGGGCCAGTTCTTCTTGGTCCTTGTTGACAGCCATTCAAAATGGCTTGAGGTTGTACCTGTCTCTTCCACCACCACTGCAAAGACTATTCAGGTACTGAGGGGGATTTTTGCTCCACACGGGCTTCCAGATGTCATTGTGTCTGACAACGGCCCTCAATTCACTTCCTCCGAATTCCAAGCTTTCTTACAGGCTAACATGATTCGTCATGCCACGTCTGCACCCTTCCACCCGTCCACCAACGGTATGGCTGAACGTATGGTGCGCATCACAAAGGACGCCTTGAAAAGACTCACCTACGGGGACTGGCATCACAGGTTGGCTGACTTTCTCCTTTCTTATCGCACCACACCGTCCACTTCTACAGGGAGAAGTCCAGCTGAACTTCGTTGGGGGCGCCAACTTACTACTAGACTTGACCGGTTGCATCCGGACAGACTGCCTTCATCTACCTCACATCCTAGGGCACCTAGACAACTACTTGTGGGTGCCCCGGTTTGGGCTCGCAATTACGGGCCTGGTCATACCTGGGTCCCCGCTTCTATTTCCAGGGTCACAGGTCCTCTCTCCTACGAGGTAGCCCTGGACAACGGTCGTGTCCTGCGGCGGCACATCGACCAACTCCGCCCTAGGCGGGACTTTTCAGATGAGACTCCTGGGTCTTTTCCAGGGGGGGAGGGGGACCCTTTGGAGCAAAGGGAAGGGCACGAGCTGCTGCCCATCTCCACTGATGGAGCCACAAACGGCCCATCCCAGGGTTCCGCGAGAGCTCCGAACAAGAATTCTATGAGCCTACCTAACTACCAGGCATCCACGCCTACTCCAGCCAGGGAGTCACCCCGGGGGCATACTCACTTTCCACACACATCACACAGCACTCCAGTCACGGAGGATACCCGGGGGCATCCCAACAAATCATTCCCCGCAAGAGAGCTGGCACACAATCCCCAAGGTTGGCCTGACCTTACCCCAAATCCTACAGGGGGTCAAACATACAGGGAGGTGGTCGAGGAACCAAGTCCCGACTACAACACCTCTAGCCCAAATCAGGGAGTAACTGAGTTTTGGGAAAGTACAGAAACCCACACAAGCCCGGACACAGAACGGGGTTCAGGGAATGGTCAGCCTCCTGACAGGTCTTGGACGGACCTAGGAGGTTCAACAGAGACGCCCAGCAGTGGCTATCACTTCAAGGGGCCCGAGGGTCTACAGCTAGGCAGGTCAACCAGGTCACAAAGTGACAGAAGCCCTGGCCTGACGAGCCCGGTGGGCGAGCAAGCAGGCCAGGCATCGGGGCACAGTCCTTGGAAGGCACCAAGGCAAAATAAGGAGAACAGGCTCACATCTCCCTCCAGTCAGGGAACTCATGCTAGTAACCCAGAGCTGAGAAGGTCACAGAGAGCAAAGAAGTCTCCTAAATACTTAGAGGATTACATAACATTGATGGCTAAACAAAAGCCAGGTAACGATAGGAGCACTGAGAAGCAGAACACTGCATAAAATAAATGATTATATGTTGGTAGTAGTTTTAGCCCGGGGAAAGGGGTGTTATGTCCCGAGCCTTGCAAACGGCTCGGGCGTTTGCAGGCAGTCCCGGGCAGGTGCAAAGCTGCCCGGGACCAGACAGGCTGTCGCCAGCGCCGTGCGCATGCGCGGGTGCTGGCGCGGGAAAAGTATCACATTTACCCGGGAAGCGTCTATATAAGAAGCTGGGAGGTTTTGGGAGCTGCTGAAGCCATCTACTTGTAAGCTGAACGCTGAATAAAGGAAACTGAGAACTTCAACTGCTTCTCGTGTCTACTTCCCGCCAAGGACTCAACACGTACCTTGCTCTTTAAGACACACATGGCTCGTTAAGTGAACATGAGGTATTTCAGGGTGGGGAAGGCAATAGAGGGCCTAGTGATGGAACAGGCCCCCAAGGCCTTCCTGATCCACTATGTTACCTCATGCTTCACCCTCCCTTCCTGCCATGCCAGACTTATCTGGAAAAGATCCATCTCCTCTCTGCCACAGTTCCTGCTGCCACTTGGATTTGAGGCCGGGGGATGTTCTAAGGCCTTCCAGCAGCCCTATCCAGGCACTGGACACCTTTTCCAGGCCACTGCTGCCTGGATCAGATGCCAGGGGATGCTTCTGCGGCCCTCAGGTGGCCCAATCCTGGCACCAGAGCCCATTTCCAGGCTGCTACCCCCTGGAAATGGGCCACCAGAGGGCCGTGGAAGCATCCCCCGGCCTCAGATACGGGTGGCAGCGGCCTGGAGGTTTCCGGCACCCAGATTGGGCTGCCAGAAGACCATGGAATTGTCTCCTAGTTTTGGTTCCATTCTCTGTAGCAGTGAACAGAGGCCTAAAGTACCATGAGATCATGTGAGATCAGTAGTGTGAGATCTCGCCCCACTGATCTCATGTGATCTTGTGTTACTTTAGGCTTCCATTCTCTGCAAATGCACCGAAGGCCTGGAGCAGCCAAGAAAGTGAAGAATCTCAATCTTCGCAGGGTGAGTATTGAAGGCCTGGTGCTAGGGAGACCCAGGGTGGGGGTGGGGAGAGAGGGAATAACCAGGATGAATGTTGCAGTGCCACTGCAATCACTCGTAAGGATGGTGCTGCAATATTCATAATTTCAGGACTTGCTGGTAAGCGTTAGCGGACACTTATCACGTAACTTCAAACAAGCGTTAAATGAACGCTCATAACTCGGGGATTACCTCTATTGCAGGGGTGTCAAACTCAATTTCATTGAGGGCCACATCAGTATTGTTGCACTTGGGGGCCAGGTAGGTGTGGCTGGAGTGGGTGTGGTCTACAGGGTGGGCATGGCCAGCTCGATATCACTCGCTTCAGGGGTGCTTGGGCAGGACTGGGGCAGATCTGAGTGTCTCTGGCGGAGGAGGATGGGACTGGGGTGAGCGCTGGGACATGGTCCTTCCCACCCTACCTCCCTTCCTCTGTTCCTTCCTTCCCTCCCCCCTCCATTCCTTCCTCCCTCTGTTCCTTCCTTCCTTCCTTCCTTCCTTCCTTCCTTCCTTCCTTCCTTCCTTCCTTCCTTCCTTCCTTCCTTCCTCTGTTCCTTCTTTCTTCCCTCCTACCCTCCATTCCTTCCTCCCTGTTCCTTCCTTCTTCCCTTTTCCCCCCCTCCCTTCCTTCTTTCCTCCTTCCCACCCACCTTCCCTTCCTTCCTCCCTCCCTTGTTCTTTCCTTCACCTTCTCATCTTTTTCCTTCACTGTGCTCATGAAGGGGTGATGGGAGGGGAAGAGATTGCCAGCACTAATACGCTGCTGCCGGCCATTCCTATACCATGTGGGTTGAAAGGGATGCCTCGTGGCTTCGAGGCTAGAGGTGCTGGTGGAGGGGCGGTGCTGATCTACAACCTGGTTGTGTCCATCAAAGCCAGAACGCGCTCAGCCTAAGATCCACTTGAACCAGCAAGGAGCTGCCTCGCCACCTCTGCCCCACCCCCCGGGTGTGTGCACAGGAGACGGCCAGCGCTGGCATCCTGGGTGAAGTCAGCCTGCGGGACAAAACAGCCAGCAGGGATGCCAGACTCTGCTTGCGTGCACACCCAGGGGACCGGGCAGGGCTGTCCTGTGGATTTAACACTGAGCGTGTTCTGACTTTGATGGAGGCAACCAGGTTGTAGATCAACGCCCAGTCGGCCTGGGCTGGGCCAAGGTGCAGCGGGCTGGTCCTTCACTCTTTCCAGAGCAGATACCCGGGCCGGATGGAACCACATAGCGGGCCGCATCTGGCCCGCGGACCTTGTGTTTGACATGTCTGCTCTATTGGATCAGATATGAATCATCCTTGTTTTAAAAACAATATTACAATCTGAACTATTTGAACCTATCTGAAAGATATATATATTAAATGAAATATGTGTATGGGTTACAGGTTGAAATTTTCCCTAAACAGCCAACTTCAGATTTTATACTGTATGTGCAATTTAATTTGCATATCAAATATGATGTACCTCAAAGAATAGATGGCAAGCAATATTAATAATTAATTGTTCAAAAGAAGGCAGTCGCAAATAAGAAAAATAGCAACCAAAACTCTCTTACTTTTCCTCTGTCAAAATTCTGGATGATCATGAGATGAAGAAATTCTTTGCGCTGCCATTCTGTCTGCATGGGATAGTTCAGGAATTCCCTCAATGGTCTGTCGGACCATTCCAACAGTTCATCATACAATAAGAGTGTATAAGCAGCCTCTGTCAAGTTTCACAAATAAACATGAAACAATTTTAATATATACACAGTAACAGAAAAATATATATTCCAGAAACAATTGCTATATTACTAAATAATTTGCTCCTTGATGTTAAGACTGCAACTGCATTTAGATGTCAGGATAAAATAATGAGAATGAAACAAGCTTTGCCTATTCATGTTTCTCTCCTTTTCTGCAGGAGACCAGATGCTTTTGCTTCTGATTTTATTTAACTGTTATTTAGTAATACAAACACTAAACTAGTATTAATCTTGACAATGGATTATAGAACCAGAACAGTTTCATGAACTTGGTGTTTTAAGACACCTTGTTTCAGATAAATTATAGTTAAGCTTAGCCATATTTTGCAGAGCTTGAGTAACAATCAAAAGTAGAATTTCTGAACTACAACTCAAAATAGGAATAGCAGGAAGAGATAGAAAATGGGTGAGGAAGATGGATGGTTAAAAAGTTTAATAAATAAATATGAATAAATAAATTAAATAAATATATTAAATATAATATGCTAAATGCAGGTGGAGGTTAGTATAATGGAATATGTTGAGTCCGTGGCGGGAAAACAGACACGAGAAGCAGCTGGAGTTCTCAGTTTCTTTTATTCAGCGTTCAGCTTACAGGAAGATGGCTTCAGCCTCGCCCAAATGCCTCGCAGCCTCTTATATAGGCAACTCCCGGGTAAATGGGTTACTTTTCCCGCGCCAGCACCCGCGCATGCGCACGGCGCTGGCGACAGCCTGTCTGGTCCCGGGCAGCTTTGCACCTGCCCGGGACTGCCTGCAAACGCCCGAGCCGTTTGCAAAGGCTCGGGACATAACACCCCTTTCCCCCGGGCTAAAACTACTACCAACATACAACATTTATTTTATATGACATTTTGCTCCCCAGTGCTCCCACTGATTACTGGCTTTTGCCTTGCCAGCAATGTTATGTAATCTTCTAGATACTTAGGAGATTTCTTTGCTCTCTGTGACCTTCTTAGCTCTGGGTTACTGGCATAAGTCCCCTGACTGGAGGGAGGCGTGAGCCTGTTCTCTCTATTGTGCCCTGGTGTCTTCCAAGGACTGTGCCCCGATGCCTGGCCTGCTTGCTTGCCCACCGGGCTCGTCAGGCCAGGGCTTCTGTTGCTTTGTGACCTGGTTGTCCTACCTAGCTGTAGACCCTCAGGCCCCTTGAAGTGATAGCCACTGCTGGGCGTCTCTGTAGAACCTCCTAGGTCAGTCCAAGACCCGTCAGGAGGCTGTCCATTCCCTGAACCCCATTCTGTGCTCGGGCTCGTGTGGGTTTCTGTACTTTCCCAAAACTCAGGTGTTCCCTGATTTGTGCTAGGGGTGTTGTAGTCGGGACTTGGTTCCTCGACTAGCTCTGTGTATGTTTGACCCCCTGTAGGATTTGGGGTAAGGTCAGGCCAACCTTGGGAATTGTGTGCCAGCTCTCTTGCGGGGAATGATTTGTTGGGATGCCCCCGGGTATCCTCCGTTGCTGGAGTGCTGTGTGATGTGTGTGGAAAGTGAGTATGCCCCCGGGGTGACTCCCTGGCTGGAGTAGGCGTGAGTGCCTGTTGTGTGGGTAAGCTCCATGACTTTCTTTTCGGAGCAATTGCAGAACCCTGAGATGGGCCGTTTGTGGCTCCCTCAGTGGAGGTGGGCAGTAGCTCTTGCCCTTCCCTTTGCTCCAAAGGGTCCCCCTCCCCCCCTGGAAAAGACCCAGGAGTCTCATCAGAAAAGTCTCGCCTAGAGCGAAGTTGGTCGATGTGCCGCCGCAGGACACGACCGTTGTCCAGGGCAACCTCGTAGGAGAGAGGACCTGTGATCCTGGACACAGAAGCGGGGACCCATGTATGACCAGGCCCGTAATTGCGAGCCCAAACCGGGGCACCCACAAGTAGTTGTCTAGGTGCCCTAGGATGTGAGGTAGATGAAGGCAGTCTGTCCGGATGCAACCGGTCAAGTCTAGTAGTAAGTTGGCGCCCCCAACGAAGTTCAGTTGGACTTCTCCCTGTAGAAGTGGACGGTGTGGTGCGATAAGAAAGGAGAAAGTCAGCCAACCTGTGATGCCAGTCCCCGTAGGTGAGTCTCTTCAAGGCGTCCTTTGCAATGCGCACCATGCGTTCAGCCATACCGTTGGTGGACGGGTGAAAAGGCGCAGACGTGGCATGACGAATCAGGTTTGCCTGTAAGAAAGCTTGGAATTCGGAGGAGGTGAATTGAGGGCCGTTGTCGGACACAATGACATCTGGCAGCCCGTGTGCAGCAAAAATCCCCCTCAGTACCTGAATAGTCTTTGCAGTGGTGTGGATGAGACAGGCACAACCTCAAGCCATTTTGAATGGCTGTCAACAAGGACCAAGAAGAACTGGCCCTGAAAGGGCCCAGCGTAGTCAATGTGCCCTGGACCATGGGGACTGTGTTTCCTCCCATCTATGCACAGGAGCTTGGGGCATCTCTGGGCGAGATCGTTGGCACAGGTGGCATGCGTGTACCTTAGCCTCAATATCTTTATCTAAACCAGGCCACCACAAGTGGCTGCGCGCAAGAGCCTTCATACGAACAATGCCAGGATGACCCTCGTGGAGGGATTCTAAGACCCTAGTCCTCATTGAGGTGGGAATGACAACTCTGTTTCCCCAAAGCAGACAACCCTGAGAAAGGGACAGTTCGTTTCTTTTGGACCAGAAACTCTGAAACTCAGGACTAGGGCAGTGCTCAGGCCACCCGGACAGGACCCAGGAGCGGACACGTGAAAGTGTGTGATCTGTACCTGTTTCAGCGGTAACATCCCTGGCACTAAGAGGGAGCTCGGGCAAGGCTTGGATTGATAGAATGTTGACAGCTGGCGCGGGGTCAGCTTCTACTACTGGCAGAGGCAACCTACTGAGGCCATCAGCATGGCCCATTTCTTTCCCAGGCTTGTGGAGTAATGAAAAATCATATGCAGACAAAAAAATAGACCACCTAAGCATTCTAGGGGAAATGATGTGGGGAGTCTGCTTACGTGTGGTAAACAGTCCCAGCAGAGGCTTATGGTCAGTGAAGACCGTGAAATGCCTGCCATATAGAAAATCGTGGAATTTTTTAATTCCAGCAACAACAGCCAGAGCCTCCCTGTCTATCTGAGCGTAGTTGCGCTCGGCAGAAGACAGTGTTCTGGAGTAGTATGCAATAGGAACCTGAGTTCCATCAGACCTGAGGTGACTCAGGACAGCTCCAACCCCGTAGGGGGACGCATCACAAGCGATGCACACAGGAAGGGACTCGTTGAAATGTGCAAGAACACTGTTAGAAGTGAGCAAGGCCTTGACTTCTTTAAAGCAAGCCTCATGTGCTTGTGACCACAGCCACACAGCATGTTTGTCTAGTAGCCTGTGAAGAGGCTCAGCTACACTAGCTTTATGTGGAAGAAAAGAATTGTAGAAATTCAGGAGGCCTAAGAAGGCCTGAAGTTCGGCCTTGGACTTTGGCCTGGGTGCTTCTAAAATAGCAGTTAGTTTGGATTCAGCAGGATGAATCCCAGCAGCATCAATTTTGAATCCCAAAAATTCAGTAGAAGGCACCCCAATCTTGCATTTGTCTTTTCTGAGCTTGAGGCCTGATTTCCTGAATCTTAACAGGACAGCCCTAAGCCTTTCAGCTAGAATGTGTGTGGAGTCTCCTGCAATCAAGACATCGTCAAAATAGGGGCAGACCCCTGGTATACCTCGTAGTGTGTTTTCCATTACGCTTTGGAAAATCCCAGGAGCGACATTCACTCCAAACTGTAGCCTTTTTACCTTAAAGGCTCCCCTGTGGGTCACAATGGTCTGAGCTATGGCAGCATCATCATCAACAGGCAGCTGTTGATATGCTTGAGCTAGGTCAAGCTTTGCAAAAACACGCCCCCCCTTGAGAGAGGCCAGGATGTGACTGACCACAGGAACAGGATAGGCATGTTGCTGCAATGCCTTATTGAGTGTGCATTTGTAATCAGCACAAATGCGAATGTCCCCATTTGCCTTTAGAGGCGTGACAATGGGGGTCTCCCACGGGCTGGAATCAACAGGTTCTAGGATTCCCTGTTGGATTAGTTTGTCTAATTCAGTGTCAATCTTACTTTTTAAAGCAAAAGGGACCCTTCTTGCTTTAATCCTAATGGGAGTGACAGTGGGGTCTAGCTTTAAGGACACAGGTGGTCCTTTGAATGTGCCCAGCTGGGGGCTGAAAACATCTGCAAATTCTTTGCAGACTTCCTGTAGGTCGAGTGTTTGTAAGCTGTTGAGTCCTGTGACGTGTATCCCCAGGGCCTCAAACCAATCGAGTCCTATGAGACTCGTTCGTTCACCCCCTACTACTAATAAGTCTAGTGGACCTTCAAAACTCTTGTATTGCACGTTAAGGGTGGCCTCCCCCTTAACACACACTCTTGAGTTCTGAAAATCTGTTAATACAATATCAGAAGGCCTTAACTTGGCCTTAGTCCCACTACTGGAACAAATCTTCCTAAATGTATGCAATGAAATAATGGAAAGGGCAGACCCTGTGTCTAGTTCCATAGATAATGGAACCCCTTGTAGCTTCACGTTGAGTGACAGCTTTTTCTTCATGGGCTTGTGTGTGCCTGTTCTACAGATGCTTCTTCGCGAAGCGCAAAAACCTACCCTATTCTGGCTGGGGAATCTGGTACCCTTCAGGCGTTCTTCTTGGGGTTGTGCCTTTCGTCGGCCCAGACACACAGCTGCAATGTGCCCTTGTTTGCCGCATGCCCGGCAGGTAGCGGAGCGGAACTTGCAGTCGGTTCTCCTGTGGCGACCTCCACAGCCGATGCACTTGAGCAGAGCCGAAGAGCTTCCCTTCTGGTTCTCTTCCTTCACGGGGTGTAGACGGTCGACTTCTTCGTCCGGATCCTCCTCGGAGTTTCGTCGGACGTCTTCCTGGTGCACGGACGCACCCTCTGCACTGCTTCTGATCGGCCGCATGTTCTTGACGGCGCCGCCTGCTGCTTCTTCTGCGGTGACTTCCCTTAAGGCGTCTTGGAAGGATAATTCTTCCTTAGCGAAAAGTCTCTGTTGTAGCTCTCGATGCCTTAACCCGCACACGAATCGGTCCCTCAGTTGTTCCTTGAGGTCCTTGAACTCGCAGGGCTTGGCGGCCTTCCGTAACGCGGCGATGTATTCCTTGGCTGACTCACCGTACCGTTGATCCCTCTGTTCGAAGGTGTGGCGCCATGAGATAACGGACACCTTGGGGTGGAAGTGCTCCTTCAGCAGCTTCTTCAGGTCTGCGTAGCTTACAGACTCTACCTGAACAGGTGCTGCAAGGTTTTCTGCGATTTCGAAGGCGTCTTGGCCGCAAACGCAAAGCAGGGTGGCAGCCTTCAAGCTATCTTCCCTCACTTGGTTTGCCTTGAAGTAGTTCTCCATTCTGGATACGTAGGACTCCCACCGCTCTGGATGTGAGACGTCGAATTCTGAAAGCCTTCCGATTTTCGCCATCTTCGGATCTTCAGGAGACGGGTCTATCAGCCAGCCTACCCCCGAATGCGCACCGGAATGGCGGGCAGCTGCCGAGTCGACGCCGTTCCTCTTCCGCCGCTCAGGACTCCTTGGGTAAGCTTACACTTCTTCCTTTCCAGGTAGTGCAAGGCATCCCATCCTCGTCGCCAGTGTTGAGTCCGTGGGGGAAAACAGACACGAGAAGCAGCTGGAGTTCTCAGTTTCTTTTATTCAGCGTTCAGCTTACAGGAAGATGGCTTCAGCCTCGCCCAAACGCCTCGCAGCCTCTTATATAGGCAACTCCCGGGTAAATGGGTTACTTTTCCCGCGCCAGCACCCGCGCATGCGCACGGCGCTGGCGACAGCCTGTCTGGTCCTGGGCAGCTTTGCACCTGCCCGGGACTGCCTGCAAACGCCCGAGCCGTTTGCAAAGGCTCGGGACATAACAAAAGGCAAGATTAATGCTGAGCTGGACAAATTGCTCCAGCAGGGCATTTTAGAACCTGTGGATTCAAGTCCATGGGAAACCCCATAGTAACGCCTCTAAAGGCTAATGGGGACATATGTATATGTGCAGACTACAAGTGCACACTGAATAAGGCGCTGCAACAGCACGTTTATCCAGTGCCTGTGGTAAGTCACATTCTGGCCTATCTCAAGGGGGGTGGTGGTGCATTTTTGCAAAGCTTGACCTTGCACAGGCCTATCAACAGCTACCTGCTGATGAGGCATCTGCAGAGGCCCAGACTATTGTAACTCACAGGGGGGCCTTCAGGGTCAAGAGACTGCAATTTGGAGTAAATGTAGCCCATGGCATATTCCAAAGTGTCATGGAGAGCACACTTCGAGGTATTCCTGGGGTCTGTCCCTACTTCAATGACGTCCTCATCGCTGGGGAGTCATCTCAAAAGTTAGCAGAAAGATTAAGGGCTGTCTTGCTTCATTTTTGAAAAGCAGGCCTTAAACTAAAGAAGGATAAATGTAAGATAGAAGTCACTTCTACTGACTTCTTAGGATTCAGGATTGATGCTCAAGGCATTCACCCTGCTGAATCTAAATTGCAAGCTATCCAGCAGGCCCCAAGGCCTAAATCTAAGAGTGAGCTGCAAGCCTTCTTGGGGCTATTAAATTTTTATCATGCATTTCTCCCACATAAAGCTGCAGTGGCAGAGCCATTACACAAGCTCTTAGACAAGCAGGCTCCTTGGCAGTGGACTAAAGTCCATGACAAGAGTTTCAGTGAGGTTAAGGCCTTGCTCACTTCTAATGCTGTTTTAGTGCATTTCAATGAACAACTGCCTGTTTGCATCACATGCGATGCATCTCCATATGGGGTGGGAGCTTTACTCAGCCATCTGAAGGCTGATGAGACACAGGTCCCTGTGGCCTATTATTCAAGGACTCTGTCTTCTGCAGGGCGAAATTACGCTCAAATTGACAGAGAAGCCTTGGCCATAGTGGCTGGCATTAAGAAATTTCATGATTTCTTATATGGCCGCCATTTCATGGTCTGTACTGACCATAAGCCTCTGCTGGGTTTGTTTACCACTAACAAGCAGACCCCATATATCATTTCTCCTCGTATGCCGAGATGGTCTATTTTCCTGTCAGCATATGACTATACATTAGCAGATTACCTGAGCAGATTACCCCTGAATCAATTGGGTCACAGCTGTGGTCTGCAAGGTCTCTGGGCCATTGTCATACGAAGTTGCCTTGGGAGATGGCCGCGTTCTTTGCAGACACATAGACCAACTGAATTGGAGACGACTCTCACCCTTCCGCTCCTGGCTCTGCTCTGGGGGGGGGAGGACCATAACATGCATTCTGAAGCTCAGTTCCATAGGCCTAACAGGCCATCACTAGCTGCTACTGAGGCTAATTGGGATTCATCCCAAGGTTCCGCAAGTGCTCCTAACAGGAATTCACCGGATGGGGGTCATCCCACACATCCATAATTACTCCAGACAGGGAGTCACACCAGGGTATCCACAGTATTCATATATGTCAGATAGTGCTCCAGACAGGGAGACTCACTGGGGGTATCCACACAAATCACAAGCAGCAAGAGAAAAAGAATTCCAGCAGGGTTGCTTGCCAAATTCCTCAATTGCTCCCAAAAGGAGGTCACCAGCAAAGGGGGTTGCCATGGAGGTGACTCCTGACTCTGGCACCTTGGGCACATGTTTGGGGGCCACAGAGTACTGGGGCACTTTCGCTACCCAGCACTTTTCATCTGCTGGCCTTGGGTTTGAGGGACAGTGTTCCCAAGAAGGGTCCATTGTGGACCCGGGGACTTCCACCCCTCCAAGATATGCTGGCTTGGACTTAGAAGGTCCAGCCAGCCAGCAGATGGGTGGGTCAACTGGGTATTTGGGGCAGCAAAGTCCTGGCCTGCCTAGCCTGGTAGGCGAGCAGGTAGGCCAGGCACCCTCATCGAGGTCACCTGGGGATTTAAGGCAGCAACACCCTGGCCTGCCTCGCCTGGTAGGCGAGCAGGTGGGCCAGGCAATCTCTCCTGGCCTTAGAAGGTTGCAGCAGGCCAAGTGCCCACCCAAACATCTTAGAGAATTTGTGAAGTTGCTGTCAAGTCACAAGGGTTCTTTTCATGAGGCCCCTGAATAACGGGTAGATTATTTTGTATTATTTTTTGATTTTGGATACATTTATTGCATGAACAAAGTTGAAGGGGCTTTGCCTGAGGGCAGTCTCGAGTATTCCACATTCCTTGCATTTGATTAATGAAACTATATAACACTCTTCCAATGTATGATGTACATGTGTGTGTGCAGGTATGTTTCATCTAGGGGGGAGGGGTGTTGTGTCCTGAGCCTGCAAAAGCAGGCTCGGGATGTTGCATTGGTCCTGGGCATTCCAAAAGCTGCCCAGGACCAGACTGAGTGGCGCTGGCCTTGTGCGCATGCGCAAGACGCGAAAACATTCTGTTACTTTGTTTGCCATTGTCTGGGTCTCTGGACACATAAAGAGGCCTGCATGCCTTTTGCCATTCGTTCGGGTGTTGTTGGAAGAAAAATAAAGAGCTGTTTAACTTTGCCATGTGTATTCATCATTCGCACGCAAACGAAGTACTTAACATTATTATTTGTTTTTTAAAAAATGGATCACCATGTTTCCACGTGGGTTCTTAAGCTGTGTTGGTGTAAAATGGAAAACTAATAAAAATTGTTTTGGAAAGAATGGGTCCTACAAACAAAGCTGGTAAAACAACAATATTAGAGCTTTTTCCACTTGTCAGGAAAGGGCAAAACAATCGCCAGGATCCTTGTATGGGCTTTCACCATCTGTTGCCAATAATCAGCCAGATACCTGCAGCAAACGGATCCTAAAATTAGCAAGCATAATTGGAACACAGAGAGGCTACCATGGGAAAACTCACCTGGATTTATGGCAAACAATATCTCTTCATGGTGCAAATTGTGAATATTTGATCAGCTTTCAGATATAAAACATGAACTGGAGGCTTTGAAAAGAGATATAGTCAGTGGTTCATACCACTTTGACAGAACCAGTAGCTAATTTTTTTTTTGTTGCCTAGGCCCAGAATGGGCTTCTGGAAGCGACAGCCACACAGAGAACCGGTTGTTCACATATTTGAATCCCACCACTGGATATAGTGTATTTTTGTTCAAAAAAGCAAGAACTTAGATCTTTTACTACTACAAAATCTCTTGTAACAGACATGATCAAACCTCACACTCTGGGCAAGTATGTTGATAAGGAGCAAAGAGTCAAGGAAATAGCTAAAGAATTTGTTAAAAAGCTGCAGTTCTCAAAGAATAATTCTCCATTTCCTGATAAGGCAAAGAGAGGGGATTTTATAAACATCAAAGGTTTCTTGGACAATTTTTGAAAGTAATTAGAAAAGTGAGGTTTGTAAACTTATTGTCTTTTAAAAGGATTTGCTGCCATTGTGATCAAGATTGCTGACCACGTGGCCTTCAAAATCACTATCATGCAGTCTCATAATGAATCTCCTGGAGGACATTCTGAAGTCTCCTGCAGTCTCCTGGAGGACATGTGGGGAACTTTCTATCTTCTCCTTATCTGAAAAGGTTCCAAGGTACCAGTCTAGCTACAGGTTCCTTGGTCTTTGCTGCAGTTTGCTGTATCTCCCCCCAAAGTCCCATGCAATATGATGTTTCTAAGAAATTTTAATACTGTGTTTTTACAATTTGATGTCTTCCAGGTTCTTTGGACTACAATTCCTACACATCACTAGCTGCAAAGACAATTAAGGTGGCCCACAGTATGTCAGTAGAAGTGATTATGGCTAACACAATGGATTTAGTTTTATTCAGCAAAGTCCTGAGCTTTGTATTTTACAGACTGTCAGTGCCTACTCACCCAATGTTGAAGAATACTTGTCTTATAAAGCTAAAAGCCAAGTTTCCATATCAGATTTAAGATGTGTGAGAGAAAGTATGTATTAAATTATGTATTAAATATTTAATTATTAGGCGCAAGAAATCAGGAATTAGGGTTTTCAAATGAGTACAAGTTTATTTCATGCTACCTCTAAACAAGAATCTGAACTACTAACAGTGAAAGCAAATTGATGGTAGATAAGAGTCAACAGAATTTAGGGGGGCTGGACTTAGATCTCTTGTGGGAGCAAAATGACTCCAAACTGATGACATGCTTGACCCCTCCCTCGGGCTGAACCTGATCATCTCCTACATTATTCAAATGTAACTCATCAAATGCTGATAAGTTAGCATTATTCTGTAAATGGAAAAGTGACATTAAACATAACCCAGTGTTATTTAATCACAATTTGGACTCTGGAACCCACCCATTCAAATCTATAACAAGTTTTAATAAATGGGAAGTAAGGCTATACAACAGGTCCATAACACTGGAGTTTCTGCTTCTGGAACAAATATTATAAATATTGCATTTTTTCAGTTTTGGAAAATATTCCAGTATAAAATGAATCTCATTCTCAGGAGGGAGGCAAAATGGTAAATATTTCATGTTAGCCAACTATGGTTTTCTTAGTTTCATTGCTATCTGTTTTAATTGCCTCCTTTGAACCACCAGAAGCTATTTTTCACTTTGTTTTTTAAACATTTCAAATGCTCATTGAATGATTTGTCATTTTTTACTTGTACTAGGAATATTTCCTTCCTTTCATTTTTCTCCACAAGTCACGACAGCCTATGAAGCCCCCATGGAAATACAAAGCTTGATGAACAAATCCTGCAGTGAGAGTGACTGATGCGGCAGGATTGTGGTGGTTCAGAAGAAACTGCCAAAACAAGAGAAGAAAAAGGAAGGCTTATTAAAGAGTATTTCCTTACATTATGTTCTTCTCTCTGCCATACAAACTGTATTTCTTTATGTTTTGAAAATATTGACTTGGACTGCTTGTGAATGGGATTTTTTTTTCCTAATATCATAATGATGTTAAATTCTGGACCATTTTTGTAACACATACGCCATAAAAGTTCTTCTTGGTGTTTTCCCACAACTGTTGGGATTAGATTAGATTAGATTAGATTAGATTAGATTAGATGGGACAGCAATTGACTGACCAGTTTGTAACCCAAGCCTGACATTGTGGACTGAGAAAGTCTCTGGTCTAAGTCCCTCGGTCAGCTTTCATGCCTAAAATGGGACTAGAACTCACAGCTTCCTGATTTTTTAGCCTGGTACTTAATCACTAGATCAGACTAGGTCTCCAGTGTACATTGGAGAATGTGTTCAAATACCATGAATATCCTAAAAAAATCATTGTTATTTAATGTAGACTATTGATAATTTTTTCTCAATTTAAGCAGATTTCTTTAACTGAAATTTTATGTTATTCGGTGTTTTTCTATTTCAGTGTTTGGATCTCCAGCAGCATTTATAACATTAATTCTGGAATATGAACACACACACACACACAAAAACAAACACACACATATTTCAGGTGAAGGTTAAATAAGGAAAAGACTAAGGTTGATTGAATGCAGATTAATTAACTAAATATGTTTTGCTGTTTGGAGCCTCTGATCATTACATTAGAGTAATCTTCTTCAACTTATTTCCTGAATGGCTTTTGGATTAGGAAAGTTGAAGTCCAACACATCTGGAGGGTATGAGGTTGAACAAAGATGGATTAGAGAAAAGAACATTCTCTCCTCATTGTTGAGTATTATGTGTACTTTGATATCCAGATACCCAGAAGCAAATATAAAGAACATAAGGGGAGACATCCAAATACAGCACACAAGTTCCTCTAAGCAAGCCTTCCTTTGTGTGGTATTATGTGGAAAAATGCAACAAACAAAGATGGGGTGGATGAACAAGTTGTAATAATCAATACAAACATTCCAAAGTAATACAAAACATCAGGCTATTTGCCCATGGGCCAAAGATCTGTTGACACAAGAAATTAACATAACTTAAAAAAAAAATTAACGGGGATTGTGCTATTGGTACTGCTTGATGAACTTGTGGCAGTCCATTTAATTGATCTGACCCTCTTTCATCTGGATGAACACATTATTTACATTCTTTTGATGTGTGTGTGTTTGTGTGTATAATTTTGCACATGCAATCCTTTGTCTGGAATAAAGTAGCCATCTCTAGCTTTCTTTCTTTCTCTTTCTTTGTTGGATTGATTTCTATAGATGTCCATTTCAACAAGTGACCCTTGATGGCATACCTCGTGAACCATAAAAACAATTAAAACAATTACAATGGTGCAAAATAAATATATATGGCACCAAGTAAAATCCTTATTATGGATATTAGTATAGCCAGGAAATGGGACCCTCAACATGTTTGGAGCCCCAGGCTCAAGTACAGTACTAAAAGTCTCTGAGAAGTACAGGAAAGTGTGATAAAATGTTCTCCTTTAAATTTTGGATTTTAATTTCCTGACTTAAATTTTGATTTAATTTCCATGCTCCATAACAGAGGGATAGAATCAAGATCACGTAAAGTATTAATAGCACATTATAATGCCTTGGTAAGGCCACACTTGGAATACTGCATCCAGTTTTGGTCACCATGATGTAAAAAAGATGTTGAGATTCCAGAAAGAGTGCAGAGAAGAGCAACAAAGATGATCAGGGGACTGGAGGCTAAAACATAAAAGGAACGGTTGCTGGAATAGGGTATGTCTAATTTAATGAAAAGAAGGGCTAGGGGTGTCATGACAGCAATGTTTCAATATCTCAGGGGCTGCCACAAAGAAGAGGAAGTCAAGCTATTTTCCAAAGCACCTGAGGACAAGACAAGAAGCAATGGATAGAAACTAATCAAAGAGAGAAGCAACCTAGAACTAAGAAGAAATTTCCTGACAGTTAGAACAATTAATCAGTGGAACAACTTGCCTCCAGAAGATGTGAATGCTCCAATCCTGGAAGTTTTTAAAAAGAGATTGGACAACCATTTGTCTGAAATGGTATAGGGCAGGGGTCAGCAACCTGCAACAGTCAAAGAGCCACTTGGATCCATTTCCCTCACAAAAAAAAACCTGGGAGCGCAAAATGTCTGTGCGCGCGCGTGCGCGCGTGCGCATGTGCACAGAACACAGGGCTTGATTGAAGAGAGGAGCTTAAGGCGAAATGTGCGCCTGCCCTGCCCCCCATCCAGCTCTGGTATGAACGGCTCTGCAGTCCTGGCTTCTCTTCCCTTCGGAAAAGACTGCTCTCCCCTCACCCCGCGCTCTCCCTCTCTGGGACTTTCTTCTTGCTGCCTTTTGGCACGAAGGTTCAAGGGAGCGGAGGAGGAAGCCGACGGGGAGAAAGAGCTGCTGCAGTGAATGTTCTGAGGCAGCAGAAGACGGTCGCTCGGGCTCGCCTATCTCAGCCTGCTGCAGGAGGCTGGAGTTGAGGCTTCTGTTTGCTCTGGGAGGGGTGCTTGGAAAAGGGAGGATGGGAAGCGGAAAGTGGGAGAAAGGACGCCTTCCAGCTCTCTGGGGTTCTTTCGCTGAGAGGCGAGGAAGCAGCAGTTCTGCTCCGTGGGAGGTGGGAGTAGGCAGCCTCTCTTTCAAACTTTGCCAAGTGACTCCAGGAGCAAAGCGAGCTACGAGTCCTCGGAATGTCAACTTTGCGAAAGAGGGAGGCGATGGTGGGATTAAAATAAAATGGGGGGGGGAGGTTGAGGAAACCCAGCAGATGCTTACATCAGAGGGCCAGCAAGAAAGGCAGGAAGAGGAAGAAAGCTTTTGGGGCTTGTGCACAGACATAGCGGACTCTTTCTCGTCTCCTGCCCTTGCTGCATCTCCTGTGGAGATCATTTGCAGCTCTCTGTGTCTCTGCCACTCAAAGCCATCCTGCAGCTTGATTCTTGAAGCGATTTCAATCAGCCCCATTCATTGCCAAGAATCCCCATGGAAGTCAATGGAGGTCTGCGGCAAATCAAAAAGCCAGCTGCAGCATCTCCATGTCCGTTGATTTGACCGGCTCAGCGGCCTGGGGACGGGCAGGAATTGATGCCCCCACTGCCCGCCGGGCTTGCCGCCTGGCCAGGGGAAACACAAGGCCGGCTCAGTGACCTGGGGATGGCCAAAAACCAATGCTCCTGTCGGCCGCCAGTGCCGCCCAGCCTGGGGAGATGCGAGGCTGGCTCAGTGGCCCGGGGATGGCCAAAACCCAATGCCCCTGCCGGCCGCCACTGCCGCCCAGCCCAGGAAGATGCGAGGCTTGCTCAGCGGCCTGGGGACGGCTACAAACCAATGCCCCCGCCGCCTGCTACATGGCCCAGGAAGATGCGAGGCTGGCTCAGCGGCCCGGGGACGGCCAAAAACCAATGCCCCTGCCGGCCGCCACTGCCGCCCAGCCTGAGGAGACGCGAGGCAGGCTCAGCGGCCCAGGGACGGCCAGAAACCAATATCCCCACCGCCTGCCACCCAGGAAGATGCGAGGCAGGCTCAGCGGCCCGGGGACAGCCAGAAACCAATATCCCCACTGCCTGCCGCCCGGGGAGACACGAGGCCAGCTCAGCGGCCCAGGGACGGCTACAAACCAATGCCCCTGCTGCCCAGCTCGGGAAGATGCGAGGTCAGCTCAGTGGCCCGGGGATGGCCAAAAACCAATGCCCCTGCTGGCCGCCACTGCCGCCCAGCCCGGGGAGACGCGAGGCAGACTCAGCGCCCCGAGGACGGCCAAAAACCAATGCCCCTGCCGGCCGCCACTGCCGCCCAGCCCAGGGAGACGTGAGGCAGGCTCAGCGCCCCGGGGACGGCTGCAAACCAATGCCCCCGCCACCTGCCGCACAACCCGGGAAGACACAAGGCCGGCTCTACAGTCCGGGGACAGCTAGAAATCAATGTCCCCGCCACTTGCTGCCTGGCCCGGGAAAACACAAGTCTGGCTCAGCGGCCCGGGGACGGCTACAAACCAATGCCCCCGCTGCCTGCCGCACGGCCTGGGAAGATGCGAGGCTGGCTCAGCGGCCTGGGGACAGCCAAAAACCAATGCCCCTGCCAACCGCCACTGCCACCCAGCCCGGGGAGATGCGAGGCAGGCTCAGCGGCCCGGGGACGGCCAGAAACCAATATCCCCGCCGCCTGCCGCCTGGGGAGACGCGAGGCAGGCTCAGCGGCCCGGGGACGGCCAGAAACCAATATCCCCGCCGCCTGCTGCCCGGGGAGACACGAGGCCGGCTCAGCGGCCCGGGGACAGCTACAAACCAATGCCCCTGCCGCCCAGCTCGGGAAGATGCGAGGTCAGCTCAGCGGCCCAGGGACGGCCAAAAACCAATGCCCTTGCCGGCTGCCACTGCTGCCCAGCCCAGGAAGACACGAGGCTGGCTCAGCGGCCCGGGGAGGGGCAGGAACCGATGCCCCCGCCGGCTGCTGCCCCTGCTGGGCCTACCGCCCGGCCCGGGGAAGGGCAGGAACCAATGCCCCTGTCGGCCGCTGGCCCCACCAGGCCTGTTGCCCAGCCCGGGGAGACACGAGGCCGGTTCGGCTGCCCCTCCGCCTGGTGCAGGTAAGCCCCCTCCCTCCTCCCCACTCACCCTCCATCTCCGGCTCTGCTCCTGCTTGGCCCACTAGGGCCACAGCTTGCGGGAGGGCTGGCTCTTTCAACGGAGGCTCTGCTGGACCGCTCCCAGCATCGATCCTGGGGCTTCCCCACGCGGCTCTCTGGCCACATGCACCTCGGACTGGGCCAGCCCCGGAAAGGCCCTTCCTGGCCACCCTTCTCCCAGGGGGCAGGGCATCCAGCTGCAGGGCCAATCGGGAGCAAGGGGCAAATCTGCATGTGACAGAGAGAGAGAGAGAGAGAAGGGAAGCACAAGTGCCTCTCTGTCTCTCTCTCTCTCTCTCTCTCTCTATGAAAATGGCGGAGAAGGCTCCGGAGCCGCAGGAGGTGGCTCAAAGAGCCGCATGCGGCTCTGGAGCCGCAAGTTGCCGACCCGTGGTATAGGGTTTCCTGCCTAAGCAGGGAGTTGGACTAGAAGACCTCCAAGTTCCATTCCAACTCTCTGTTCTGTTCTGTTTTGTTCTCAGCATGAGAATCAATTTGTGAAAGTCTGCAATTCTTACAAACTTTCAGCTATCTGTCTTTTGCAAAAGAAAATAAAAGAAATTGCTGAAGCATACACTGCACTTTATTGACCCATGCCTACAAATACTATAATAGAAATAGATGTTAATAGGCAACTGCTACTGAATTGTTAACTTCATATCAAGCTTTTTATTGCTTTCCAAAATAATTTGTAAAACCATTTAACTTTTTTTCTCCTTCCATTGCCAGTAGTTAGCAAGGTGTGCAGTCGAGATGGGCAGGTATACAATGAGGTGTCACAGTTCATTCATACTGTATCAAAATAAAGGAAACCATCTAAGGAATAAACAGTTATATGTAATTTTGCTTAAGTGTGATGGGAAAAAGGAAGGTCAGCATATAGCTGCTCTTTTGAACTGAATGCAGAACCTGAAAATAATGTTAAAACATGCACTGAGTGGTAATTTCATCACCCAGATTTATTTATGAGACTTATTTATTTATGAGACTTATATACCGCTTTAAGTGCAAACACTCTCTAAGCGGTGTACACCAGTAAGCAATGTATATATATATTTACATTGCCCCCAACAATCTGGGTCCTCAGATGTTCTGTAGATATATATACAGTTGGTAACAAAGCATTTTCTTCATGTTTTATCATCAGATAGCTTTTACTTTAACATAAGGAAATCTAATGTACTGTAAGTTAATGAATTAATATATTATGAATTGTGATATTATTAATGCTAGAAACACTCATACATCTATAATGGCATCTTAAAAAGATACCACATTCTCCTAGTGTAAGTCTGACTTGAAGTTTCTTTGTCATATATCTTTAATGTTTGTTACCAAGCTTTTCATTTTATGTCACTCAACATGTATTAAATAGATAAAAAAATACATATTCAGCACATTGATAGATATGCAGAACTTATTCTTTTGGTGGAAAATTAAATATATAAAGATATTTAAAACTGATTTAAATATTTCAGTTGAAGATATTGTTCATTTTTTATTAAATATGCCTACACTCTGAAACTGTGTCCAGTATTTTGGCTATAAATCTATGCATCAGGGAATAAAACCCATTTAACTTAATGTGGTCTTACATATGAGTAAAATGTATTGAGATGAACATCTGCTAAAACTTTCTGTTCCCCTTCAGCAATACAACAGCAAAGTTTCTGATCCATTTGATATGTTTGCATACTCAGAGTTTCCATTTGTTAGAATGCTGCTAACACTGGTGAATTTCATTTTATTGTTTTAAGACCAGTTTATCCATTTTTTTTAATTGTTCTTAGTTTACAATATGCATGCAACCACAACTAAACTGTTCCTCATTTTACTTGAAGACATTTGGCTTCATAGGTGTGCTTGAATACCTAAAACTGATTATCCAGGGGTGATATTGGAAAAGGGGAAAAGCAAAAAGCTTTGAGAAAAAGTTGAATCTTTTTCTGCATATACAGATTAACCGCAAACCCCAATATGGTAGAGCCCCTAAGCCCGTGGTGGTGAACCTATGGCACGCGTGCCACAGGCGGCACGCGGAGCCGTCTCTGGTGGCACGCGAGCCATTGCTGGGCCGAGCTGCTCCCTCCTCCTCTTTGTGCATGCGCAATCTGGGAATAGGCGAGAGGCTATAAAAGGAGCAACTTTCTGTGGAAGCAGCATTTGCTACAGACAGCTTGAGAGCGACCACGAGTCGGAGCAGACAGCAAGCGAGTGAGCGAGCACGAGCTGACAGCTTGGTGGCCATGCCCCTTGGTGGCCACACCCACCCGGCACTCAGCGATGCATAAGTGGGTTTTGGGTTGCAGTTTGGGCACTTGGTCTGTAAAAGGTTCGCCACCACTGCCCTAAGCCATGTCTAATATGATTACATTTTCTCTCTTGCAAATTTTTATTCACCTGAAATAAATTATTTTTTCCAGTAAAGGGTATCATTTGTGGAACTCTTCAAACCTGCAGACTTTGCATATCACTTCTCTCTGAGGAGCTGAGAGCAGCTCCTATGTAACACCAAGACAAACTGATGTTTTCTCTACCCTTATTCATAATTCCTTTTTTATTTTGTTTTATCAACAAGAATAAAATGAAAAACAGAAACATCCAACACTAACAACAACAGAAAGGGAAAATGTGTACAAAAAAGGGAAAAATGACCCAAATATCAAATAAGTTTAACATTAAATGTATAGAATCTACCCAAGCCGGATACTGAGGAAAAAAATTAAGAAAAACTTATAAATTCTCCTCCCCTTTACGTAATTGGCCTACAAACTGTTATAAACTTTCCCACTCTGATTTAACAACAATACTATATTAAATAAACAAATATTCCAAGTGAGGGGTTTTCCATCTGACAATCAGATCAATCCAACTTCTGATCACAATATGGTAGTAAAAAAATACCAGTCAACCAGTCAACAGGTTAGCCCAAACCCTTCTTCATAATTACGTTTTTATCTTCCACACACAGAATTAAATCCTGCAAATGACTCTAATTTTGTTCCTGAGCCCACCTAAAGCTTAGCTATAAATTTCAAACAGCTTTTGGAAAACAACAAATGTACTCATTTGCTCCATTCTCCTCATGTATTCCAAAGCATTGTGATTGGGAAGGGAAGGGATACTGTCACTGGCTCATTTTCCTTTCCCTCTGTCCTGGCAGTGCTTAGAATGTGGTAGATGGCTGCAATGTATGAGTGTGTTGTTCTGTGTTGTTATTGGTTAATTAAGCATTCCTATGATCTTACAAAGACTCCTGCGAGTCCCTTGGACTGCAAGGCATTCAAACCGGTCAGTCCTAGAAGAGATCAACCCCGACTGCTCTTTAGAAGGCCAGATCCTGAAGTTGAAACTCAAATACTTTGGCCACCTAATGAGAAGGAAGGACTCACTGGAGAAGGGCCTAGTGCTGGGAAAGATTGAGGGCAATAGAAGAAGGGGACGACAGAGAATGAGATGGCTGGATGGAGTCACTGAAGCAGTAGGTGTGAACTTAAATGGACTCCAGAATATGGTAGAGGACAGGAAGACCTGGAGGAACATTGTCCATGGGGTCGCGATGGGTCGGACATGACTTCACAATTAACAACAACAACAAATGATCTTACAAAGTTAAATAGGTAACCTGCATGTGTTAATTTTTGCAGGCTCTCTAGAGATAAATTCTTTTAGGAATCGTAGTAAAACAAGCAGTAGAAAAAAACTACTCATGACTGGGGTTCTTGATTAATAGGAAAGATACAACAGGGGTAAAGAACAAGCTTTTGGCTTTCATTGAACAAGAGCCAATCCTGGTATGGGTTTTTCAAACAGAAACATGTTAGCAGCTAGTCATCTAGGCATGAGCATGTAGTATCCTTTATTCCACAGCAAGGATCTTCCTGTGCATTCGACTTATCAGCAATTATAATATTCTTCAGAATGCAACAGATTTCTTTTTAAAAATACAGACTCTGTAAAGGTCTGCATTATTTTTTTAATTTTTTTTTTTAATTCATGAACAGTCAAACCAAAGGGAACAATAATGATTTGACTCAGATTATCTATAGACAGCTATCCAGTTGGAAAAGGTCAGGAATGCAGAGTGGGAGACAGTGCAGAAGTATTGCTTATTATTAATCACATTTATGTACTGCTCATCTCATTATCTAAATGACACCAAGCGGTTTATAAGTAAAATATGCCAACTCAAAGAATTCATTTGTACTGACATGTTTTCAAAGCATCCTGTTTCTATGACTTTGGTAGTAAAGTTGTTCTAAACACCTGATCAGAAGATTGCAGGGGCATAAAGGCCATTCATATCTGACAGTCTTCTAGAACAGGAGTGTCAAACTGCCGGCCCGCGGGCCGGACGCGTCACGTGGAAGCCGTGTCCACCCCCTTGCCGGCAATGGCAAATCCGGCCCGATAGGTTGCACAACGTCACGTGACATCATGAGTTTGACATGCCTGTTCTAGAACACAATTAAGCTTGTTTTATGAACAAATAATGACTACTTAATCGCCTCAAAATTCTCTGTATTTGAATCTGACCAAATCCAGTTACTGGATTTTTCTCTTTGTAATATCACCAAGAATGATTGCATGCTGTAGGGAACATGGGAGATTAGATTTTAGTATATTGGATGTGGGAATAGCTTTGAGGGCCTGAATTGGGACTATTTCAGTTTTGTCAGTAGCCCACAGCCGTCTCAACAACAGCTGGAAATCACAGGCACTAGCATTGCATGTATCATTTGGAGCCTTAAAAGAGCCCTCCAATAAGACCAGGAAAGCAGAACTCTCGGGTAGCCAGTAAAAAGTTGAGGACCATCTGGGTTTGTGCAGAAGAAGATGCTGCTGGCAGAGGCAGCTATGACACTGGAGTGAAATTTACAATTACACTGCTCATCAGCTGTTTGTCAGTGCAAGGCTTTGTTTCTAAAGCATCATGGCTCAGTTGCTGTAGACTTTCTGGTAGCATGGCAGCAGGGGACTTGGTGTCCCTTGATCAGGCAGCAGCAGTGATATATGTTATATATCCCAGACTGGTCTTTTAGTAAACAGAGTGACAGTGTAGGTGTTCAAATGAGGTCTACTTCAAGTTTCTTCAAGGTTATGCCTATCTGGGAGCCAACATGCAATAACAGCAGGAGCTGGAGCATACTAGTGGTCTTGTGAAAGGATCAACTGACATTTTATGATTGCCTGTAATATATCTGAGCCGCAGCTGTTTGGGTTCGTGGATTTTTAGATAGGAGGCAATGATATATAACACTATGGTGTTACTTTTTGTTTTCCTTTGAGTAAGAAATGTGGATTGTAACCCTTATTAATTCATGGTCTACAGGAGTGTAGTTCTCAGATTCCTGCCAATGACCTAGGTCAGGGGTAGGTAACCTTGGCTCTTTTATGACTCGTGGACTTCAACTCCCATGCTGGCTCAGGAATTCTGGGAGTTGAAGTCCACGAATCATAAAAGAGCCAAGGTTGCCTACCCCTGGCCTAGGTGATATTGCTGTTGGGTGATCTACTGACCACAAGGGGGGAGTAGGGTATAGAAAGAGACATAAGGTTCTTCTCTGTGTCACCTCTTTGTCTCTGCCTGTTCTTTGTCAAACAGATTGCTAAGCTAACATTCCCATATTCTGCTATTCTTTCCAGCACACATGCACAGAGCATATGCTCTTTGATTCTTCTTCTTATTAGGACGTAGCAAGCTTGAGTCTGCTTATCCCCATAAAGTATTTCCTACAAATAGATTTACTTTCTGTTATAGTTATAAAACCTGCTTCACTAATCCTTGGTCAAGTTAGATTCCATTCTTAGGAGCACACATAAACATACACAAAGCACTTCAATCTCAAACAAAAATGTTTCAGTTTGTATTTCTATCATTATGATTACCAAATATCCATTTTTATTAAAGACTATATCTTTGTTTTACTTGCATAACAATGAAGAATTGGTTGTTCAATAAAGTGCTAAATGTTTTTTATGAATCTTAATTTGTTTTCAGAATTCACAATTATATTTATTTAAGGTGCTCCGCAGCCTTCTGTCAATTTCACAAAGACACATAAGATTGCCTTTGAGTGACTCTTAACTTCTAGCAATCATATGGACAAGTTCATATAATTTTCTTAACAACATTTTTGGAACTGGTTTGTTGTTGCCTCTTTCCTAGGGCTAAAAGAAAGTGACTGGCCCAAGGTCACCCAACTGGCTTTTGTGCCTATGGGAAGGTTTTATATCCACACAAAAACTCATCTGGATTGGGAACCTTTTTAACATTGGTAGTTTAAAGGTGTTTTGTATTTATTTTCAATGTATCTTGGAGTTATACCCATCACAATACTTTTAGCTTGAAATGATCACCACTATAAATTAAATGTTTCTAAAATCGTATGTGCATTTTTTTCCTAAAAGATTATAACAAAAATAAAACATATAACTAGTAAGCACTGATCCTGGCTTTTACTTCTTGCTGGAAACATAGTTTATTAAAACAAATTATTTTTCAAAATATCAGGAAAATACCTACCGAATTCAAGCTCATGACAGTTCTGACTGTTATTCCCTTAATAGTTTCTCAGTAGTCTAAGATGCCATTCTGCAACAGAAGCAAAGGAAAAACCCTGGGACACCAAGATACTACATGGCATTGAATGTTGTTCCAGCAACACCACAAATGCTAAGATTGGAAATCCTAAAAAAATGTGGTTCCTGGAGATTACTACCATTAGCAATGAGTCTTAAATCTTACAAGGTACACATTACAAGGACTCTAGTGCTTGCAACCATTAAAGCAAACATTCTGGTGCCAGATTCTAGGCTATAGTGAAGGCTGTCATTGGTGGTGCAATCTTCATCTGCAGATTGCAAAGAAAAAGGTTGTACTTTGACAGAGGTAGAAAGTAATGGGGGGGGGGGTTGGGGAGCACAATTTATACTGTCTTGAGCTCCTAAATGAAAGATGGGTTGTAAATTAAACATAAACATTTGTTTTAAGAAAGCCTGGCTATTATCAGTTGCAATTACTCATGAAATATTAAACTGTGTAGAGGAATATCACACAGTAAAATCTTGAAAACTAAGTTCATAAGAGACCTGTTGGAATCCCAGATATAATTACTTAGAAGTAAGACTCATTTTTTCCAAAGGCCTTACTCTCTAATGAGTCCACTACACTCATAAAGTTAACTTAAGTTAGTTTCACTTTTCATATTTTGAATAGAATCCTTCAAAATCCCCAATTAATCATTTCATTGTTGAACTGGCATTTCCTAGGCCAGCAGTGTATAAGATGATTTTCTTTCTATTAAGGAGAACATTGACCAAATATGTAAATATGGTTTTGAGGGCTTAATTAGCTATTTCCAGTCCCATACATGGATTGTTTCAGAAAGCAAATAGACTTGTGAATGAAGCTTTTTGGATAGTTGCCTAACTTTAAGTCTGAAACACCAATTAGAAATCTGCGCAGTATGGAAGTACAAGTCTTTTTAATGTCCCTAGAAACTTGTCTGCTATTGTAGTCATCTTGATGCCTCAAAGAATTGTTAAAGAATAAGTTAATTCATTGTGGTTTTGCTTATTGGAAGAGTACTATAATAAACAAGTGTAGGCTATTGATGTCACAATTTCTACACACACAATATTTAACTCTGTATATCCAATTTGTATTTATATTTCACTAAGCCAAGGGAAAAATGGCAGAAATCAGAAGACTAAATATTAAAAGAAGATTTTGTTGTTTTTCTTTCCTCTTGTTCATGAATTAGAATGGCATAAGAAGAGGCATGAAAATGACCCCCATTGGTTCTTTTCATCTGTTATGTCCTCAGTGTTTAATGTGTTGGAAGTAGTAAGTCAAAAGCACAGGTTTTCATTTAAAAAGACAGAAAACACGAGCAGATTTTTCAGCCCTTTCCACAGTGAATTAGTTAACAGAGAAATGCCATCTATACGGGAAATTATAAGAGTTTACTGACTCTAACAAATTACTTAAAGACATAGCATAGCTCACATATCACTGTATAACAATTATGCAGCTGTCTCTTTTAAATAAGTATAATAAGGATAAATAGAAATATAAAGAATAAGTAAACTGTCAAAAAACCTATGAAAGGAAAAATGATTTGTTTAATAAAGAGGATACATTGCTTAAATGAAAAAAAATCAAACAGGGTTTAACAAACCAAATGCAGGTTTGGAATAAGCCAAGGCAAGAAAGAATTTAAAGGCTACAGCCATTAAGTAATAATAGGGATGTAATTTCAAACAGGAAATTTGCTTGAGAGTGAACAGATTTAAAGATTCTGAAGCTGGATAATTTATTTCCAATAGTTTTCATTAAAGACTCAGACTTGATCAAATGTTTGGAAGTAAAGAATTTGTAGAAATATGACTGGAAAAGAAAAGAACCAAACATGTCATTTTAAAAAAGAAGGTATTTATTATGTTTATACTTTTTCATTTATTAAAACTTTTTAAGTTTTTTAAGAATAGTTTCATCTATGTAATTTTCCTCATCTTAGAATCCATTTTTAAATGAACGGGGAGTTGGATAACACTGATTATTTACTGATTGGTAAAATTATGTAATGTTTCAGATGAATAAGTACTACATCTAAGACACACTTTTAAAGTAAATAATATGTTTCTTTAACCTTTATCAATGAGACTTGGCCTCCTCAGCTCTTTATCAAAATTTAAAATATTATTTATGATTTCAATATGGTAAACATTTATGAAAATGAAAAGGTTAATTAAAATGGAATTGGAACCCTTAATTATGTATGACTTTAAGATACAATTTAGCATGAATAATAGTAATTATGAACAAATTATATAGACTGATTTACAGCTAAGGCACCAGGCTAGAAACTAAGAGATTGTGAGTTCTAGTTCCACCTTAGGCATGAAATCCAGTTGTGACTTTGAGCCACTCACTCATCTAGTCTAATCATAAAGGCTATAGAGACACATGGTGTTCAAGACTTAAAGGACATTTTATGGGCTAGAAAACAGATCAGCTTCTTCACTTGATACAGCAGCCCTCAGGATCAGCTACTGCACTATTTCTGTCATGTTGGTAGAAATCCTCCTCTTCCTTCCTTGCTTGCACTTCCTTGGCTCTATAGACAGAAAAGATTTGGCTTCCCTGTCTGTTAACAGAAAACAAGGAACTGGAACAGACTTTCTCAACTTCCTTGCAGTATGTTTCCAACATTCTGCCCTATGGCTGACCTTTACATCTGAAGCTTTTAGTATGCCTAACTCTCTTTCTGGCAAATCTCTTGGTTAAAAAGCATGGTCAGGTGGCTTCCTGGCTGGAATTGATGTTGTTAATTGGACACACAGAACAGAAATGAGTTTTCAGGATGATTTCATTCAACTTTTGCCCTGTGTTCGATTTGTGTACCCCTGCCTCCAGAAGTATTGTCCTTCTGAGAGTAAAAACATCCTACTAACCTATGAAAAGGTTATTTGTGACTGGTTGGAGATGCAGTTATTTGTGACTGGTTGGAGATGCAGTTTCTGATGGGTATCTCCTGAGAGCTATGTATTTCAGTGTGTGATTATGTTGCATTCTGAAGAAATACAGCATGCTGCTATTCAAAGTCAATTTACTCTAACATACCGTGTATGTAAAGTACATAGAGCCTTTTCTTTCCTTACTAGGAAGGATAGAAACAAACACTCAAAATCCCCTTGTAATCTTGCTCCTTCTGGTTAATGTCTGGATTCCACTCATTTTAAATGCTTTTATTTCATCTTAAGATTTGGTTGTTGTTTTTCATCTTAAAACCAACTTGAGTAGAGAGCTGTCTTTATACCTCCTGATAGAAGCCAAAGTAATGAGAAACTTGTACACAGTGAAACAAGGGAAAAATTGGTTTCAATAATAACTGTTTTGAAGATGAAGTTCTGGTACAACTGTTTTGTGTCCTATTAAACAGATTACTTTTAAAATATAGCCTAATATACTTAGTTTTCCTCCAAGTATTCCATGCTTGGAAGTCTAGGCTCCTGTAAGCATTAGATTTTAGTTCCTGTTAGGAAAAATGCTTTCAAGATATTTACTTATCTGAAAAATCTCACTTTCCTTTCCCAATGCTCTTTTCACACTTACCAATTTGTGTCCACTTGCATATTATCTGGAAAACATGACATAGGATTATGCTTTTACTAAATAAGGTGATGGAAGTTAGCCCAGAGAAGAAATATTAAAAAGGGCAGAAAAATATATTTTTCCTCAAAAGGACTTTTTAAAACCAAACCTGGCCCCAAATCTATCTCTCTGCCCCAAGCAAGAGCTAGGCCCATACAAATGCAAATGTAAAACCATCAGAAAGTTGGAGCCAGAGCAATCAAGAAGACAAAAGAGAAGATCTGCATACCCCAACCAAACTCTAGGAATCAGCCCCATCACCTGAGAAGCAGGATATGATAATAGAATTAAACCACAGATATCAAGGCCTAGACAAACACTCAGAAACAGCCTCAAGGTTCATGCCACAGGAACAGGAAACTTCCAAACAAAAGGCTAGGGGGGATATAAAACCTACTGCCCATGTGCTCAATCGCTCTCTCCTTCTCTCTCCTCTGCACTTTCCTGAAGAACCATCTTTCTGCAATAAACTGTAACCTTCTTCCCAAAGCAGTCACCATGTTTGCTTATTTATTCCCGGCTTGGATGAACCAGGATGAAGACCTTACTTCTAACAAAGGGAAGTATAATACATCTCAGCAGAGGAAAGGAAGGCAATGTGCCCAAAACCTAGGTGTTTCACAGGGAACATATGTGTATGATAAAGCATCCATGTATGCAAACATCCAGGAAAAGGAATGATTGACTGAGGAATGAATGAGGAAGGAACAATTTCTAAAAGAGATGGTAGGCACAACTAGATTGTTCACATAGAAGTCAGCCAACAATGCTTTCCTTCTTTGCATGGATGTGAAGGACAAGTCAGGAATGACCAATCAGATATTGCAGTGATCTTTACCCCATCTTAGCCCTGTGGCCAATCCGCTGCAATGGCCTAGTACCTGGACACAAGTCCTTGCAGTTTTCTTGGCAAGATTTTGGAAGTAATTTGCCATTGCCTGTTTCCTAGGGCTAAGTCACCCAGTTAACTTTGTGTCTAAAACAGGGCTAGAACTCACAGTCTCCCAGCTTCTAGCCTGATGTATTAACAACTATACCAAGCTGAGTTTGTTACTTACCCCCTTATAAAATAAATGTTATAAGTCACCAGCTGTCTTCTGTCTAGAAAGGGGCATGAATATTATATTCAGGGCAATTATTCTTCAATGGAAGATTAATCGTACCTTAATTGCACTGAAGAATATCATTGGGATTAATTTTTAAGCCTATATGACTAATATTTCTCCCTTCTTCCCTCCTGTGTTATACTTTTCTATCACTTAATATATTGGACAATCCAAGAATGGAGCACATTAAAATTTCAAGAGTTTCATCTATATGTTGTTTATATACAAAAGCATATAACATAAGCTAATGAAAGGTTCTCTCCCAGATTTGCAAATTCTCATATGCTCAAAACTCTACATGTTTATGGTAGATATTTTATTGTAGCTGCGGCCAGCTTCCTGCTGCTTATTTCCCCCCCTTTTTGGTGTTTCCAGCCTTCTCAGATGTTATAAACATTGTAACAGATCAGCTTGCCATCAGTTTCTTCTCTCATAGTTGAATCTTTGTTTTAATTTAATAGTGTCTTCTCTTTTTGAACATTTCCAAACAATTTTCCTGTTGTTTACGGATGGTCTATGAGAGGAGTATGATTTTTCAAAGAGCTCACCAGTATTCGGAATTGGGATTAAGTGGAGTCTTTTTTTCCATTTGTTTGTGTATGGAATGAATGCTTCACGGCAGCTCGAGGAGAGTTCTGGGCTCCAGGGCAAAAGTCTCAGATGAGGATCTCCAATGGTGAAAAAGTGTAGATATTGAGTTCCTCCCCAGACTGCAACAACTGAGGACCAGGAGGAGACTGAGATTCCAATATCTCAGGGGCTGCCATAAAGAAGAGGGAGTCAAGCTATTTTCCAAGGTGCCTGAAGGCAGGACAAGAAGCAACGGGTGGAAACTAATCAAAGAGAGAAGCAACCTAGAACTACGGAGAAACTTCCTGACAGTGAGAACAATTAACCAGTAGAACAACCTGCCTCCAGAAGCAGTAAATGCTCCAACACTGGAAGTTTTTAAGAAGAGACTGGACAGCCATTTGTCCGAAATGGTGTAGGGTTTCCTGCCCGAGCAAGAGGTTGGACTAGATGACCTCCAAGGTCCCTTCCAACTTTACTATTATTATTATTATTATGGATCATCGCACAGTCAGCCAGATGTTCAGACTGGATTTGGCATTTTGTCTCCCTATCGAGTCCTTACCCAGGACCTGGGATAGGCAGATGTGGATGTTTGATGGTATTACAGGTATCGTCGCAGGATGGAAGCAGTTCCTAGTAAGGCCGCCTTTTGCAATTGACTAATAGCGAATTTGTCAATGCCAATTGTGTTCAAGTGGTGCTCCAGTTGTTTTGGGATTGCACCCAAGGAGCCTATGACTATTGGTACTACCCTTGCTTGCTTTTGCCACAGTCTTTCTATTTCTATTTGTAGGTCTTTGTATTTTGTTATCTTCTCCAGTTCTTTCTCTTCTATTCTGCTGTCTCCAGGCACTGCCACGTCCACTATCCAGACTTTTTTGTCTTTCTTATCGACAATTGTTAAGTCTGGGGTGTTATGTTGCAGGTGCTTGTCTGTTTGAATTCTGAAGTCCCAGAGCAGTTTAATTTTATCATTTTCTATGACTTTCTCTATTTTATGATCCCACCAGTTTTTGCTTACAGGCAAATGATATTTTTTGCAGATCTTCCAATGCACCATTGTTGCTACTTTGTCATGCCGCTGCTTGTAATCAGTCTGTGCAATCTTCTTGCAACAGCTTACCAAGTGGTCCACTGTTTCTTCAGCTTCTTTGCATAGGCGGCACTTACTGTCTGTTGCTGTCTTCTCAATTTTGACTTTGTATGCATTTGTCCTTAAGGCTTGGTCTTGTGCAGCCAGAATTAGTCCCTCGGTCTCTTTCTTCAATTTTCCTGCTCTTAGCCATTGCCAGGTTTTGTTATTATCTGCTTTCCCAGCTATTTTTTTCATGTATTGGCCATGTAGTGCTTTGTCTTCCCATGCCTCTATTCTGTTCTTCATTTGGTCTTTCTTGTAGGCCAGTTTGGTCTCTCCAGTAGTTAGTAAGCCTTCCTGATATACTAATTTCAGGGCATCTTCATCATTGTTCTTCAGATATTCTTCCAAAGCCATTTTTTCTTCTTCAACCATCTGATGTACTTGTAGCATTCCACGCCCACCTATTTGCCTTGGTAGATAAAGTCTATCAATGTCACTGCGTGGATGAAGGGCATGATTCATTGTCATTATTTTTCTGGTCTGCCTATCCATTGCTTTTAGTTCTGCTTGAGTCCAGTCCACTATTCCAGCTGTGTACCTAATGACTGGGATTGCCCAGGTGTTGATTGCCTTTATGGTATTTCCTCCATTGAGTTTGGACTTTAAGATCTTCTTCACTCTCTTGATGTATTCACCTCTAATCTTTTTCTTGACTTCAGTGTGCTTGATGTTGTCAGCTTGAAGGATACCCAAGTATTTGTAGTACTCTTCCTCATCCAGACTCTTAATGTTATTTTCGTGGGGCATCTTGATTCCTTCAGTTTTCACTATTTTTCCTTGTTTGATAGTAAGTGTGGCACATTTGTCCAAGCCAAACTCCATTACAATATCTTGGCTATATATACGGACAGTGTTGAGCAGCGATTCTATTTCAGATGATGTTTTTCCATACAGCTTCAGATCATCCATATAAAGGAGGTGGGATAGTCTGGCAGATGTTTTTGATGTTTGATAGCCATGTCCTGAGTTATTCAGTATTGTTGACAGAGGAAACAGTGCAATAACAAATAGTAATGGTGATAATGAATCTCCTTGAAATATTCCTCTCTTGATATTAACCTCTCCCAGCCTCTCACCATTGATCTGCAACTGTGTCTTCCATTGTGCCATCGATCTTTGCACAAATTTTCTGATGTTTCTACTGACTCCTGTTATTTCTAGGCACTTTATTATCCAATCATGTGGCAGAGAGTCAAATGCCTTTTTGTAGTCAATCCATGCCACATTCAGGTTGGTCTTCCTTCTCTTGCAGTTTTCCAAGATCATTTTGTCTATTAGGAGTTGATCTTTTGTTCCTCTGCTGTTGGGGCGGTTTCCTTTCTGCTCAGGTGGAAAGAGATTGTTTTCAACTAGATGCTGTTGCACTGCATCAGCTAATACACCAGTTAGTAATTTGAAAGTTGTTGGTAAGCAGGTAATTGGCCTGTAGTTACCTGGTGTTGCCCCTTTTGCTGGATTTTTCATTATTAGGTAGGTTTTCCCAGTTGTTAGCCACTTTTCAATTTCTCCTCCTTGTAGTATATTGTTGAACTGCTTGGCAATGAGTGGGTGTATAACAGTTAGATGTTTCAACCAAAACCCATGCAGTTCATCTTCACCTGGTGCTGACCAATTTTTGATTTTCTTTGCTCTTTTTTCTACCATTTTTGTTGTTATTACTAGTTCTTTCATTTCAACTTCTGTTTTATTTGCATCTACCTCTTTTAACCAAGCCGCATCCTTGTTGTATTTCTTTGGGTTATCCCATATCTGCTTCCAGAACTGCACTGTTTCTTCCTTGTCAGGTACTGACTGATTCCTTGCAGTTTCTCCATTGATGGATTGGTAGAAACGTTTCTGATTGGATTGAAATTGGAGGTTCTGCCTATAGTTTGCAATTCGAGCTTCATATCTACTGATTTTCCTGGCTATAGCTGTTATTTGTTGCTTTATTATTTCCAGTGCTTCCTTGATCTTCCTTGTTTCTAAGTGGTATTTCTTGATTAGGTATTCTTTGGTCTTCTTGTTCTTCAGCTTCTTTTCTTTCATCTGTTCTAGCTTGCTTGCATGTGATCTTAACTTGCTGATCTTATTTTCTAGTCTAACCTTCCATTTTTCTGGTGCACTGTTTGTTTGTTTTTCTTCTTTGTTGATTTTGCATCCCAGGTATTCTGTTATAACTGCAGCTGTGCTGTACATTAGTTGGTTTGTTTCTTGCAGTGAATTGGTGCTTATACTTGCTATTGCAATATTTGCATCTTTTAATGCTTGTGCTAGCTGTTTCTTTGGAACAAGCTTCAATGCAGGTAGCCTTATTCTGTTGTTTTTGTGCTGTTCTAGATGCTCAGTTATTCTTTGTTTCAATTCTTTTATTTCTTTAGTTAGAGGGTTTTGTTCTTCCTGAGGTAGAGGTGCCTGGTTTCCAAATGAGAACAGTTGTATATCTCTGCTAGATTCCTTCACTGCCAACTCCCCCTGGTTTGCCTCTACATTCTGAATTACTTCTGGTAAGGCTTTGATTTCTTTGCCCTGGGTAAACCTTTGCAGTTCGTCCAATTCTGTTTCTGTGAATATTTTATTTCGTGTTATAAATCGGCGTTGATCTGCTAGTCTCTGTTCTGTTATTTCTGATTCTGGATGTTGTTCTTTCCAAAACTGGTGCATTCGTTTTAGATATCCTCTTCTTGTTGGACTTGATCTGTAGTAACAGATCATTATTTCTTTGTTTTCCATCACTGTGTATCTGCGACGGGTAAACACCTTTTCTTCCAGTAGTTCTGCAGCTGCTGGCCCTGGTTGCTCAGCCAACAGTCCTGAGTCCTGTAACCCATTTTTCACCAGATATCCAGGAACTCCAATATCTAGCGCGGACCTTGTTAACCCGGGCGACATCCGAGCCGGTATGGCATTCTGAAATTTACGTCTCACCATATTTTTTATGGGAGAGACACTCTTTGTCTGACTCCTCTGATGAGACTGTCCAGTATGGTTGAACCTCTGGCATAGCTCTCACCTTCCTCAGAGTACACAAGCCCCACAACCACGTCAAGGTAGTGCCTCACTGGGGGTTATTATTATTATTATTATTATTATTATTATTATTATTATTATTACTACTACTACTACTACTATTACTATTATTATTATTATTATTATTATTATTATTATTATTATTATTATTATTATTATTATTAAAAATATTACCTGGCCAACTTCTCCCAATCAGAATACAGTTCAAATGCAGTCCAGGAGTATTCACAAGCCATGATGAAAAAAGTTAAAATAGTGATGTAATGATGTGATCGAAGTTCCCTCTGGTTTTGACTGCCATCTTGAATTATTATTATTGGCCCCATGGAAACCCCTAATAATGCATGGTGTACTCCCAACTCTGTTTTTTTAGGTGTACTTGGGCTGCAGAAACCCAAATGACCCTTAGCAGAAAACTAACACTTTTTGTGTTTATTTCCTATATTCATTATTCTCTGGCTCAGTTTTGGCACGCTTACCTTCGTTCACGCATTCCATCCCCAATAGGAAAGAGGAGCAAAGTTAAAAAAACAAAAAGGACAGAGTATTTGCTTGGGGAGTCACCAAGACAAGCATTTTACTTCTAGCAGGGCAGCTCTGAAGCCAATAGATGTTTGTAACAACTCATGTAAATAATTGAAGAAAGCTACACGGTATTAGGTACATCTTTAAAAGCAACATAGGCCAATCAGTTTTGAGATCTAATGATTTCTTTATTCATATTATTATGAGTTGTATGACCTATATTCATATAATAATTTTAGCATTTTATATTTATTTGTTTGTTTCTTAAGGATGGATAAATAATGTATTTGGGGACCAGCACAGTTTCGCACATACTGAATCATAAATCCATGCTAGCCAGTGTTTATATGTATCCGCTTTTTAAAATTACATTTTCATTTGTAATTTCCACTAAGATAATAAACCTAACTTAACCCCTAACATAACTTTGATCTGGAAAGACAATCATCTCTAGGGATAAAATATGATTATATTTCCAGA